>NC_056742.1:263998394-264113394 GCF_019279795.1 Protopterus annectens | reverse complement strand
TTTAAGATTTTTATCACAAGCTTCAGTTCAACAGCTTATTCCTTTCAAATGGTTAAAAAGCATATCACTCTCAGAAGGAACATCCTGTTATGATTGCACTCGTAAGTCATTAATATGATCAATTTGGTGTCTGTTGATGTTGCTCTGTCCTTGATTTTGCCAGCATCATTGTAGCTTATCCATAAGATTGGCTTCTGACTCATCTCTTCCTTGCCTTTATGTAGTCTGTTTCTAGAGTCTATCATGACTAATATCATGTGCTGTGCATAGTACATCACTATGATGGATGGACATTCTGACCCGTTTAGGATCTTCATATCCACAAAGTCATTATTCATTCATTTTCTGATGCCAACTTTAGCACTTCCGGGGAGCCAGAGCTTGTCCTGACAGGAATGTATGCAAGGCAGAAAAGCAATGATAGATGAGATGGCAATCTATCGTAGGATATATGCATGCATTTACACTGCATATAGCTTGGAGCAGCTCCCACTGGAAACATGTAAAATGTACACAAATCCTTTCCTTCATTTGCTCCCTAATAGTCTTTGTAGCATACCCTGCCAACAGCCAACTCGTATTAAAAAATGCAAACCATGATCCTTAGGTTCACCTCCCTCATCCAGCTTGCTATATATTAAAGGAGACATGTGAAAGGACATGTTAAAAGGCATCTGTCTGACATGAAGCAAGCTGCAGATGGAGAAAACTTCTGTGAAGCATTTTCTTTTTACATTTATGTATATATTTATAGATTTTGTGTGTGTGTATATATATATATATATATATATATATATATATATATATATATATATATGTGTGTTTGTGTGTATATATATATAAATAAAATGTATGTGTGTGTTTGTGTGTCTGTATATATATATATATGTATGTATATATATATATATATATATATATATATATATATATATACACACACACACACACACATGTATGTGTATATGTCTTTATTTGTGTGCCCCCCATCACAGCTGATCCCGAGTACCTCTCCTAATTCATCAAGTCTAGTGAACCTGATAAGCTTCCACCAGACTCATGTTTGACACTGGCAAGGAGAATGAGGCTCTTTGGGACAGTATCATACATGCTGCTAGTAGACTTTTTTTTGTTTATGCCTAGGTGAGTTCCCTCCCCGTTCATGCACAAGTCTCAAAAGACATGAAGTGGATGTGCGAATGTATTACTTCCTGTCAGCCTCCACTGGAGATTAAATATGAGTTGTGCTTCTGCATGCGCCACATACCACCCCCCCCCCCCCGGATGGGCATTACTATCCTCTTGCAACTGCCGACTCCCGATCTGCTAAACAAATGCATGTCACAGTTAGGCAGTTCTCTCTATGCCAAAACACTGGTAATTTCTATGGAGCATGGCATTTCAAGAGGCATATCTGAAAGCACTTTCCTATCATCATCTTTCTGCATATACTTTTTAAACATGTTATTACACAAATATGTTGCGTTTGCACTGCTCTACCTAACTTATGCTTTGCAAGGGATAAGCCAGCTACATAATGCAGTCCTGTGACTTGATCTGCAAGTACTGACATGACTCTCACTGTGTTAATGTAACATCAGGAAAATGAATGGCTTTGTGCCACTCTGCTGATGCTACTGTAAGCAATAATATGTAGTGTGTTAACCACCTGATGTTATCTTTTGTCTGTGCTCACTGTGTCTGTTAATTACCCGATTTACTTACTATCGCTGTACTAAGTGTGTGTGATGTCTGCTGCATATGCATCGTGTCATGTCTCTTTCTGTATGATGACCCATGTGCTTTCAGTGATCAGCTAATTACAGTGTCAACCCAGACAGATAATCGTAAATAAACAGTGCAAGGCTAGGATGAGCTCAGTCTTTAGCTGAGAATTGCATGCAGGAATATTTCCATTTCACTTTTCTTTCTCTTGATTTTTTATTTTTGAAATGTATTAAAATGAAATTACCCCCTCGACTTGCTGTACTAAAACTATCCAGAGTTTCTGTTCATATATGCCACTCAAGCTATAAAATTGTTTCACTCCTGTTTTTACGTTCTCATATTTCTGTGAAGAATGTGCTGTATTTTTAAGTTTTAAGTTTCCAGAAAAACTGTTATCTTACGTTTTCAATGACAGTTTAAACACCTATTGCCTTCAGATGTAATTAATACTGCCTCTAATTCAGCTGAGAAACAGATGGCCAAACTACATGCTATAAAAAGCAAATCTGCAATTTATTCTTAAGAAAGTTTTATAACCTCCTGACAGATGAGAGAATTTTCTCAAGGAGCTATTCAAAAATGTATCTCCATTGCTTTGCTAGTCTAATATGCCAAGTTCTATAAACCTACTGCACATCTGAGACCAATATATATTTATCCTAGCTTCTACATTTGACTGCTTCAGTATTCTTTATAAGATTGATATCTTTCCTCTAAAAACAGATCTGCAACATCAAACTAATAGCAGTATATCTGTTTTAGCATCAACCAGGTGGCATTAAAACCATGCACTTATCAAATTCATTCTGAACAGATTTCCCTTCAGATCAATTTTTAGTAAAATAAGTCCTTCACAATAAGTCACATTCTCAGATTTTACTTATTAATATTTATCGGCAATTACGTTATTTTTTGCCATTTCCTTTTACTCCAAGGTGAAGAATATACTTCACTCATAACATTTGTTATTTAAGTACAAAAAGTTTTTTTAAGTACCATGGTCAAACTGTTATTGGTTCAGAAGCAGATGAATAATCTTATTTGCTGTGGATTGGTGGCCCTGCTTCATTTCATCTCATCCCCGTTATTAATAAATTCACACCAGTGCTGATACAAACAATATCACTGCTATGTACACTTTGCAGTTCATTATGTGTGTTCATACTTTTATTTTACACGTCTGTCCAAATGGCACCATCAAGGACATAAACTGCATCTGGTTGACCTTCCATTTTGGAACGCTTTCCTTTGCAGTTAGGTGTTGAGGATGCTGTAAACTGGTACAGGAACTGTTTCATATCATCTAGAAATGAACATTATTTCATGTACTTTACTCCACTTATAAAATCCTACATGCCATATTTATGTCTCATAATGCAACTTTTTAAGTTCCCTGTACTATTGGCAAAACATGCAGCTGCAGACATGTAAGCAGGAAAAAGCAAAACTTTTTCAAAACTAGTACAATATCAAGAAATAACAATAATCAATAATAAGATGAATTTAAAGATTTGTGAGAGTATGAGATAAAACGGTACTAAAAATATGTTTTCGAATGCCATTTTGTGCAAAATATGTGAAAAACCAGCATTCAAAGAAAACATGACCCCTGCCCAACTAAACTAGATAATGTATGTGGAGACACAGGTCTCTCACATTCCTACCAAGCAGGGGCTGTATCTCTAGCACCCCATATTTAAAATGTCTTCATAGGTTCATAGGAAATTACTAGGCTAATGGCTTAAGAGCCCTTACAAGCCTAGTCAGTATAACCAAACTTTACCAGATATATGGCTCCTAGGGATAAGAGGGGGGGCATAAAATTTGTGCCTATCCCTTGAGTATCTTACAGATTGCCCCTCTCCGTAAGGGACATAGGCATTTGAAGAGGGTCGAGGAAGAGCTCTGCTTAATGTGAATAGGAAGCCTGTTCTAACTAGGGGCAATCTCTGAGACATGCATCTGTCTCCAGCATGTTTAGTTTGAGTTGATGACAAGGTTTAGATCCCTAGATTGAGTAACCCTCTTGCTGTTAGACTTGCAGATGTATAGCAATTCCATCGTTGACAGCTAAAAACACCGAACTCCCTTACCTCGACACTGCTTAACCGAAACCAGGAAATGTCCAAAGGCCAGAGCAGTGATTTTTTTTTTCCCCAGGGAAAAAAAATCGCTGGGCCAACAAAACAAATAACAGACAAAATAAAATGGGGGGCTGTGCCCCCCACACCCCCTACTTAAATATACCTACTCCGAGATTGCACTACAGTGGAAGAAATGGCAGACTCCAGACAATGGCCCAGCGATTTTTTTCCCTGGGAAAAAAATCGCTGTTCTGGCCATTCGACATTTCCTGCTTTCAGTTAAGCAGTGTCTACGTAAGGATGTTCTGTGTTTTTAGCTGTCAGTCTTCTAATATAGACCCCATCGGGGGGGGCTGGATATGCGAGTGCTTTGTAGGTCAGGTGTAGGTCATCTTTAATAGTTGGTTGGAGACAGAGTAAAGGGTTAGGGCTTTTAGTCTGTCTGCATAGGATATGCTGTTTACACCCTGTATTTTCTTTGTGAGGAACCTCGGAAGTCTCTACAGCTGCTGTGTGTCCTAGTCAAGTACATGCCAAGTGCACAGTGTGCTTGATTATTGGCGTAATGAGGGCTGAGTACAGTGGGACTGTAATTTCCCTGGCTCTGGATGACTTGCCTTTACTTGTAAGTAATGCCCTGTGGAAGGACTTCCTCACCACTGTGGGTACATGGCAGTCAACATTCAGGCTATTTATCTATCCATGTACCGAGATCTCTCACCTCTGAGTCTAGTCTTAAAGGTATGCTATTCATGATGTAATTTTCAGGGGTATTTGACTTCCCAGAGGGTGTGAGAATGCAGTTTTCACGTTTAGTTCTAGGCCATGGTTCTGTCTCCAATCATTGCCTGATCTAGACCCTCCTGAGGGATATCTACTTCACTGGGGGATTCAATGACTGCCCCCTCCCCCAATCTTTGAATCATCGGCAAACTTTGTCATCCAGAGGCTGTCCACATTAGCCTGGACTTCAGAGAAGTATATTCTGAACAGGAGTGGTGCCAGCACTGAGCCCTATGGCGCACCAGTAACTGGCCTCTTGCTAGGTCCGGATTCACCCTGCTTATGTGGTCACTGTTCTTTTTTTCTTTTGGGGGGGGGCATTTTTACCATGCACTGGTCAAGTTTTACTGGATTCTATTCAGCAGATTTGTCAGAGCACTCATTTCGCTAACAGTTCCATTAAATAATTGTGCTGCTCACATTGAGAGACTTTTAACAAAAATCACTTAAAAAGCGGCCAAATCTCCCACGCAGTTTAATGCAAAATATACTTGTTTACTCACAGTTCAAACTTCTTGTTAAGAAATTATTTGACGACATTATTTAACGGTGTCATATACATTTACACTGTCTTTTTTCCAGCAAATTCATTTGTCTGTCAACTCAGTAATAGAGATCAGAATGCAGTGACCACAAACTAAGTTGCTGTAAGTCACAGATTATAAGTTCATAGGTAAGTACTAGTCTAGCTGCCCTTTGGTTGATTTTAAGCCTAGCCAATTTCCCTTTTTGTACTTGAAATAACCTATCCCAATTGGTTATAGATTGACTTTCCCAATCCTGTGGTGGATAATTAAACAGTACCCCAAACAAGAATAATTGGGATCATACCATAGATAATTTGAGGGGCCTCCTGCATGGGTTGAAGCATTAAGGAGCTGCATTTGTTCATTAATAGTATAGGGGGCAGTCCTGGGATACATTTTCTGTTTCCGATCCATAGATCTAAGTTATGTTTCAAAATGGACACGAATGAACTTTACTTTGTGGATGGAGAGTCTGTTCCACAGCAGTGGTATCCCCTGTGAAATATACCTGTCCCTCCAAACTGTTCTGTTGATGTTGCAGAAGTGGTTTAGATCTCTAGATGGAGTATGTATGATGCAATCTGACTTGCTGATGTGCATGTAAATCTATCAGTAATGTGTCAGAGGATGCCTCTTAATGCTCTGTAGGATATCGAGTATAGTGTCAGGGCTTTGAGTCTGTCCATTTAAAACATGTTTAAACCTTGTATGCTTTTAGTAAGGTATTTTTGTGGGCATTCCATTTGTTGCATGTCTGGACAGATGTATGCCGAAGAGGACATTATATTCAGTGATGGGCTTGTATATTAGGCCGGAATTCTAAAGACATAATTATTACTGACTTCTGTATAGAAGTCTGATTAGTATAGTACCCTCTAGCAACTGCTCTGGGGTATGTGGAGATGCAGGTTTGGGACAGTCTGGGAGTAGGGTGTATACTGCTCTTGTCAGAGAAGGAAATGCACCCATTCTTGCAAAAGAGGGTATCAGAAAAAGAAAGAGAGTCATTTGTCTCAATGTTGGGCAAGTAATTCTATATGTAGAGAAAGAGAACCGTTTGAAAAAGTAAATGGCTTGTTGACTAGAGAGGGAGAAGTGCTTGGAAGAGATGTTTGCCTTGTGATACTTGAAGATTACTGTTTGGCAGGGATACTTTCCTTTTATTATAGGAGGAAGATTGGTATAAGCTGGAGACTTTCTATTTTCCTGTAGAGAACTGACTAGGATTGAAAGTCTTAAAGAAATTGTGTTTTTTCCCCTTAATGTTAAAATTCCATCTTTTGCCTTAGGCATTGTAAGTAAACTAAGGAAATTGAGATATCTGCCAGAGTGTTTTTTTTTTACAATGTTTGTAAAATTCTTAAGTAACAGAGATGTTCTTACTTTAACTCATCTCTGAAGGCATCCTTACCGACAGGTCTTGTGATCAGGTTCAGTCCGTCTTTCCCCCTCTCTACTAATCATAATTTTGCACTTTTTTCTCTGAAAATGTTGTATTCTTTGGCGTACATGCTCCGTACAAGTGCACCCTGTTACAGCTTAGGAACTGTACACTGAAGAGGGGGAGTATCATACTTTAAAGTGAGCAAGATGTCCAGCTTTGAATGATAGAGGATGAGAGTTTATTGAAGTTCCTAATAATTTGGCTTGGAAGAGTTCACTGTAATGGCATCGTTGTATGCTGCCACAAAGCATAAGGTTTGCCCGTGAACTATATGTGTACTTGACCTCTTTTCTCCATGTTCCCTTCTGATGTGTTATTGTATTGTCTTTGATACATCTTAAATAATTCCTAAGTGTCTGTCCCTTTCACATGAGAAAGTGTAGCTGCTCTGTTAGCTGTCATCAACCGTGGTCCCAAATCCTTTTCCTGAATTAAGGAAAGCGCTCGTCTTGTGGGGTTAATACCAAATAGGAGTCATACTGCTTATAAAACTGAATCACTGACTGTGATTTGGGCCCACTCAGATTTTTTACGATTAAAAAAGGACCACTTCTTGTTAGGGATTTCCTGCGGTTTTCTTGTGGAGTATGACGCCAGGGAGTTTTTCCAGACCACTATCATGAGTAGGTTGTGGTCAGTTAATATTTTTATGGAATAGAGCAGCTGCCATTAAGTACCATTTCATCGCTGGGATACTTCTGCAAAATTTTCAAGAAAAGAATTGTAAAAAGGTTGACTTGGGTAAAGTTGAGGGCAAGCCACCTCCCCATCTGTGTGAGGCTTCACCCTGTGTGCTCCTTTCCAGTATATGATTTATTTGAGGCTGCACTACTTTAACAGAAAAAGGACAAGTTTGGGGAAATAATAATTTTATTAAATAGTACTCATCAACATAAATAGCTATAGTTCTTGCTCCAGTTGTACTAATATAAGAAGGCTGATAAGATATGATTCACTCGGTACAAGAGGATGAGCCACAGTCAGAAGTTAAAGTATGTTTGATGAGAAAATAATGTGGGCTTAGATGGTCAACATTCTTGTAGTTGGTCTGTGAAAACCAGCCTAGGCTAGTACCCACCGTAAGAATGTAATCCTTTCTAAGACGTCCATAGTGGCAAGCACCAACCTGTAGAAGCTGTTTAGCACCCGTTCTGTCAGATTGTGTTCACAGCACATGGAGTTTCATTGGGTTCTGAATGGTGATCTTTGTCAGACTAGTCAGTGCTTCTAACCCCATAGCAGTGACAGGAATGGAGGTCAAACCCTACTTAAAGGATTATTTATTTATTTTAATTTTGATTTTATTTACTGGGCTTTGTCAAAAAAAAATCTTTTCAGTAGAGGCCCAGGGAGAAAAGCTTCAACATATTGCAAACACTTTTAAGCAGACATTCAGCAATTGCCAGAGCAAGACATTAAGTGATGTACATTAACAGTTACACGTGACAATTAGATAACATTTATATGAAATAAAGGCAAGTGTGTTGCAGTATAAAAGATACTTGCACTTTTGGTAGATGTTAAGCATTTGAAGAGGTGTATTTGTCTGTTTGCCAGATAATAGATCTTGGGATTAGTGCTTAGAAATTCAAAGAAATGTAGTGAAGGAAGGAACTTGGTAGGGCAGAAAATGTTAGTATTGTAGTTAAGAGATGGTGTATTTAGCAGTTTTGGAGACTATTGTATGTTGCTATCATAAAGTTTATATAAGAAGTCTTGAGGTGAGATGGTGAGCAGTATCATGAAACTAATGTATATGGCTCAGATAAAATCAAAACTATTTAGGTAAGGTGGTGACTGGCCATGGAACATAGATTTCAGATTAAAGAGTAATGGTTTGCTGTGGCAAGCTGAAGATTACAGTGGCATAATGCAGCTAGGCTGAGGCATATCATATCTGAAGACACAAAACATGGTGAAAAAACAGATGACAGGGAATGCTAGCATCATGTTTTAATCAGAGAAACTGAATATCAGACATTTGTGACTCCGATCCAATCTTCTTTAAATGCGTTGTATATACTTTGATGTTAAAATGCATTATTTCGTTCCATTTGTACCATGAATGTGACAAGGTGCCAGAATTTGTCTCTAGGCAGACATGAGGGTAGTCCACATAAAACGCAGGCAATGAACATGACTGACAGTATAAACTGTTGTCAGCTTAGGCATCCTGTCCAGTTAATTCTCTGACACTTTCTCTGGGGTTGATCTGGTATAATAGGAGTAGCACTGGCGGGCGGTAAGGCAGGTAAGGTACATCTCTTGATTTGAATAATATGGATACAGTTTTTGATGGGGTGGAGGAGTATGCTGAGAAGAATGGAGGTAGTTATTCTGGCACTCCCAAGTGCATTCATGTTGTATTTATAGTGAAGACTTCTGTTGAAGTCAGAAAATACTGCAGATTGCATTGGTAGCGAGTGCAGGGAGTCCTAAGTAATTTATAAACTTGTATCAGGAATATGTTGCTATCAACATCAGACTTTGTCTGGTGCAGTGGATGGTAATAAAGGAAGTGTTTTAGTCAGGTAACTTTAGACTGATTTTGCAAGTGATGTGGTGCTATAACTAACCAGATTCATTTTGCATCTGTTCCTTAACTATTATTACCCCGATTTGTTTGATACATGTTCTTAGAATAGAGTTATGCAATAGTATGGTATGGTGGTGAATAGTGCTGGCGTAAAATTCTATACAACATTTTACTGCCTGACTAGGGCTAGTGCAGAGTTGCGTTTCATGACCAAACAGAGGAAGGAGGGAGACTATAAGCCAGTATTTGATCTACTGTCTTCAGTATTGTTTTACCCCCACTGAGTCTGACTTAAATGTTTAAGTGCAGAAGTTAAAGTAAACCATTTTTAAGATGCGTCTTACTTTACAGGTTTTAAAAATAGCCAAGATAGCTTTCTGTTGTAACCTTTGAAGTGTTAAATAATGTAATACTTTCTTTGCACAAAGTGTCAGCTGTGTGTGTCAGCTTAATACATTTCAATATATCTGTCGCAGAAATGAAATTACAGCAGGTGTATTTGAAATTATATGCATTGTTCGTTGTTTATGAAAATCAAATGGGTCCTTATTAAATGGCAGCTACAAAATATGCTAGCTTGATGAATGCTTCCAAGGATGCATCATTAGAAAGTATTAGTTCAAATTGCCATCATGTTTGCGGAGGCAGTTGTCAGACTAATTTCTTTTTTGTTGGTGCAGTTTTATATAAAGACAGCACTTGACTTCATGATCCAGAATCTTTGTCTTGATTATAATTTGTTGTAAAGGGGAGGGGGGCTGCATAACCATGCTAATGCATGTGACAAGAGACTTTACTCTGTTTTATTGTGCAAGTTTATTTTTGGAACAATGCATGCATGAGAAGCTATGCCAGTCTTTAATGTTCTGTATAGTTATTAAACATTACTTGAGTGTTAAAGTACTTTATCCTAGGTAGAGTACAATATCAGAAATAATTAAAATGTTGTAAGATGCATAAAATTAAATGTTAGATATAATGCAGTACAATTGAAATATTAGAAAAAGGCAAGATTGAAAATTGAAAGACTCACAAAATTAAATCAGTACATTGAGAAATAAACACAGAAATAGCAGCAGTGGTGCATATGACATAAATACTAGTATCCCTCACTTACAGTGAGAACACTGTGGCAATGCTACTCACTACACTACTGTGCTAGTGAGCAGTTGCTTTCACATACGACCTGTACAGACAGTTAAAAGACAGCCACTTTGTGTCTAGTACAATGCATTTTCAATCACAGTCAAATATCAGCACCCCCATGCACACACGCATAAGCCCATATCCATGATTGTTTTACACTGATTTCAGTAAATATAATGCATCGTGTGACACTGTTGTTGACAAGGCAAGATGAGTGACAGTTTAACTGTGATCAAACAGCAGCAGTGGTAAGATTAATAAGTTTATAGGTGTATACTAGACCAGTGACCACTAGGACCCTTAAAGGCCTAGCCATGCAACCTAAATGTGACCCATAAGTTTGATTTATGGGGGTGATTTACCCACTGCCTCTATCCATCAGAGACCTAGGAGGCAGACCAGGGGTGAGTTTCCGATTACCCATCCATTGGTCCAAGTTCTGCTTAAACAGGGATAAGGCGGAACTATGCATAACATGAATGGGGAGCCTGTTCCAGAGAATTCAAATTATCTGAGAAACATCATCTGTTCCTTCAACGTGCCCTATTTATGTTACAAGCAAAATTTAGGTCTTTTAATCTAGTAGTTCTAATGCCGTTTCTTTTGTGGATGTGCAAAAGATTCATCAAAACAGGGTCCAAGGATGTCTTGTATGCCTAGCAAAGATCACCTCTCAGAAGTCTGTATGATACAAAGTAAAGAGATGGTGCTTTGAGGCGATCAGCATATGCCATTGTGTTTACTTCCTGTATTTTTTGTAAGGAGCCTTTGTTAGATGTTCCAGTTGCTGTGTGTGTGTCAGGTATATACTGAAGGGGGCATTATACTCTATGATTGGCCCGATGAGGGCTGAGTGCAGTGGTATGATGACTTTTTCCCAAATCCTTCATACGCACTAGTTAAAGCTACTTTATTATGTGTGTATATTTCAGATTTCAGATTGGTATGGGCATTTTTTTAAAAATCCCAAATTATTCTAACATGCTTCATGCAAATGTGTAGTAGTGTCGTAAAGCCATATTAATGATTAACTTGATCATAGCAGTGGGGGTCTTTCATTTTATCCACAGTCAGCTCCCGTACCCAGCAATTACAGGTACGTATGTGTGTGTGTGTGTGTGTGTGTGTGTGTGTGTGTGTGTGTGTGTGTTTGTGTCTGTACGTACATATATATATATATAGGTTGTGTGTGTGTGTGTGTGTGTGTGTGTGTGTGTGTGTATTTGTGTTAAAACCCAAAGTAATGGCCATAGTAATCTCTGAAGTTTGTTTCACTCAGATGGTTGCCACAGTAAAGCATTCAACTTTCTTTACACAAATTTGATAGCTTTGCAAATTCATATTATTGAATGTTTATCTTGGGCAGCAGGGGCAATCCACAGACAGCCCCCTGTACCCAGCAATAATGACCAAATTTTTGACTGTGTACACCTCAGATATCTGACTGATAAAACACAATGGCCACAGTAATGGAATACACCTAATTTTATCCAAAAGGAAGATAAGTAATGAATCTCTTTTTTTGATTCACACAAGTAGCCACAGTAAGGAACTGCTAGATTTAAACTGTGATGGGAGGTAGTGTGTAAACATACTGGTGCATGTAATAAAAGGGGAATTTTAAAAAAAGTGAATAAAGGAAGGAATGTTTATTAAAGGTATAATGTGTGATGAATGATAGGTAAGCAAAATAATCCTTTTTATTTGACTTCTTATTTAACTTGACTCAAGCAAATTAATCCAGCTTGCACATTTCCTTCTTATAAAAACTGACTATTTATACTAACTCCTTTCACAGTGGCATTCCTCTGCAGTAATGTTTATTCCTTCTTATATTGATATAGCTGTCTGAACCTTATAACTACAGCTATTGTTATACAAAAACTGCTAATTATCAAATTTAAATTGAAAAATGTAAAATATGTAAATGCTGAACACTATTTAACCTGAATGTTAATTGCAGCAATGTGAGACTATCAATATGAATACTTAGCATATTGCATAGTAACACTGATGTAAATTGCATCATGTTAATTTGTTTGTTGGGTCATGGCTGAAAAGGGTGCCTAGAACAACCCACCTGCCCATTAAATATATCAGATAGATTGAAAGACCAGAAGTCAGCTCTGTGGCACACAGGGATAAAATCCAGACTGTGTCCTACCTGACCCAGGACTGAATAGCAACTTGTGTGCTGGAGTAGCTGGCTGGGGATAGTGGAAGTAAACAGCTAATGTTACCTCCCCATCCTGGGGGGCAGTCATCTGTACTCTGTTGATACCTGCTGGAGGACAGCAGTCATAAGTGTTACAGGCCTGGGATATGTCCTATGCCTTTACCAGATAGTGTAACCATGTATGAAAAAATGTAATTGCTCTTTAGTGATAGCATAGCAGGTCCTCACTTTGTGAGCATGTGTATTGATATAAAGGGGATGGGGAGTTCAGGATACCATCAGTAAATCCCAGTAACTGCCTAGATGACAGCTGTGACACAGTTTGGTCCCATTCCTTTATTGGGAAAAATGAAAGGACATAATCAGCTGTGGCCGACAAACTGGTCTGGGGTAGCGGTCATGGAGAAAAAATAAAAATGTAAATAAATAGCATGAAAGATTTGGCATTGGAGGTAATATAAACTGACAGTGAAGCATAGAGAGTTGTAGTAACTGAAACATGGGCAAACAAGAAGAGAAAATATGATGCTCCTCTTTCCCAATGCTGTAGTAACCGTTAGGCAATAGCATTTATTTCCTGCCTAGGAAACAACAACCAGTCAGTTTCAAAAAGCCCCCACCCCCACCCACACATACACACCTTCACTCAGACCCCTGATGACTAATCTCCAAGGAAGGAAATCAGCAGTCTGATTGAAGGTTTCTTGCTATCTCAAGAATAAGAATCTTTCTGGTTTCACAGGTACTACATTGTTAAGATCTTTGTTTCTGGAAAATAAGTTTCTGTTGGGGAACCCTTCCACTCAGAAATTATTGCCTTTTAAGAAAAATAAGTTCAGGTGTAACAAGTTTAAATCCGTTTTTGACTAAAAGTGGTATTTCCACTTTAGAAAACCTGATATTTCACAATAGCAGATGTTTCTGTCTGGGAATGCTATTTTCAGTTGGAACTGTCTATTTATGTATTTGGGCTAATTTGGTGACAAATTATGTACTGCTTGGTGTAAACGTTGAATTTTATGAGATAGAAAAGTTTACGGAGGAAGATGCAGGATTTTGTGTTAGTGCAATGCTTATGCTGACTTTGGCAGCCTACCCTGTCATATTGATTCTGTCTTTGTGTGTATTTGAGTGTTTGAACAGTACTGACAGGGAAATTCTGTTATTTCTTTTTAACTTAAGCATTGTTATGTATTGAGTGTGTGTGCATGCTTGTGAACATTCATTGACAACTTATCTTCTGAACGGCTTGCTTCAGTTAACCTGACCACATTTGGTGCATTTCTGGCTGTGGCATGGATATTCACTCCGATACAGCTTACTCTTCTCCTGCAGTGTCTAGAATACCAAGACGTTTTGCCATTGTGCCGGACTCAGTCTATGTTTCAGCCTATAGTGGGTGAAACTGCAGTGGCCATTGCTCATTGTTGAGATCACTCACTTGCCTGTTTGACTTCCTCTATTGTAGTTCTTTTGGCCAGCATTAATTGGTGGTCAGCCATGTCCTCTTTGGTTGTCTTAGTGTCCAGTATGGGCATGGGAGAACCATCTTCTCTAGGTTTGGGAGATCCTCTGGGAGATTCATTCATGGTAACTTGAGTCCAGAGACCATTGGACCAGGCAAAAATCCCTCCTCCGAGTCTGTCCTTTTCTGCTGAAACTCCTGTTAAGGAAAATCAAAAAAATTAAGTATTGTTCTTCTGAAGAAATTAAAAGGCTAGACAAGTATTACAGGCAATAAATCCTGGTAACACAAGCCATTGCAAGTAGGTATCCCTTATAAAATTAATCCTGAAGAAACCAGATCTGATGATTTGGACTTTCACAGAGAAAAGGCTTTCTCTCTTGCAAATTCCCAAACCCAATTCTCTGATTATTTGAACTCTTATCTTGTTGTGGAGGAGATTTCTTTTAATCAGACCATTGCCAGGACAAATTAATTATTTTAAGAGAACAATTAGATGATGTCCTCCTATTCTATGTTGCAGTATTCTTAACATGCGAGCGATCCTCCACCCCAAGCGACCCGATGTCCGGCCAGCATAGAACAGCTTTTAGCTACTGCAAGTACTTGTGTTGTCGCACGTATGGCTTGCTGAACATCAGCCATAAAGGGATCTCTGCACATACAGTCCTTAGAACTTTTCTGCCGCCATTCAAAATGCTTGACTCGTACATCAGTGTACTGCCTGTTTCCATTTGCTGCTTCCAACTTTCAGATAAGTGCCCCATTGAGGTTTTCATTTTTTATTTCACCTGCCTTTTTTGTTTAGTTCATGTCATTCAGGAAGGGCAAGTGTAGGTGTGGAAGGCAAATTCCACATAAGGACAGTCATGATCTTTGTCTTTTTTGTCTAGGCCCAAATCACAACCACTGTTCCTGTGGTATTTGCTAGGCTTTTGTCTTTCTGTTTTGAGTCTTTATTTAGAGAACCAATGTTTAAAAAGACTAGCTAAGGATGATATGGAGGGTTCTGTGGGTCCTTCAGCTGAGCCGACTTTGAAGAGGAAGGTCAGTAAGCCTAGGCCTGAATCCTCTTCCACTGCACATCTTTCCACTGATGTATCCCTTGAGGTTAGTGAAGACCCAGCGGTACGGAGGTTGACCCAGAGGTTGGGTCTGGTTCTTCGGCGGGTACCACTTTGGAGGCCATTAAAGAATTCGACCTAAGCATGTCCTCAGAGGGAGTGCAGACATCTATCGGATGGACAAGGGGAGCCTTGGCTTGTTGTGTCGAAGAATCCAGAGACATACCTCAGACTCTTGTTAGGGAAGAGGTCCAAGTGTCGGTTGTTGAAGGCAGGCCTTTGTCTGGTCTTTCACTTGCCATCAAGCAGAGGTGCATGTTAAGAAAAAACAAAAAAAGCACCTTCTGGCACCTAAATCACCTCAGTTAGATTGGGATACTTTTTCACAGGAATTAATTAAAGTTTTAATGGCTCTTAAGCCACCTTCTGCTGTTTCTGTTCCCTCCTTTACTACTTCCCCTGTTAGGAGGGTTAGGGAACAGGAGTTTTCAGAGGATGAGTCTTCATCTGGTGAGGATTCCTTAGCATATTCAACTCAAATTACATCCCCTTTAGAATATGCTTCCCCTGAGGAAGAATCCAATGGTGCAGATTCTCCAGTGGAAGAAATATATTTTGAGGAAACTATAACAAGATGAGATAATTCTTTAAACGGGACTGCTTTCAGGTGTCTGAGGTGCAACAAAGATAATATATGACCTTTTACAAATGGAATCTGCTTCTCCTTCTGCTGTGTACCACCTGTACTGCCAGCATTTTTGGATGCTTTCTCTTCTGCTTCTAAGGCCCTAGATTCACAGGCTCTTGCACCTAAAAGGCCTAACAGATTTTATAAGGTGCCTGACAATTGCAGATTCCTCTACAAATGTCCTTCGGCTGATCCATCTGTGGTATCCATGGCTTCAGACAAATCCTCTAGGCTTGGAAAGAAGGTTTGCACTTCGTCCACTTTAGCTTTCCAAGCCATAAACTACCAAGCACACAAGTCTAGGAATTCCTGTGCTTTTCTTTCTCAGGCCACTCAAGCTCTTTCAGAACTTCCAGATTCTGACAAAAATTGGGTAATGTCCCTTTTAGGAGCTTTTTCTCAAGTGGCTAGGCAATCGGATGCAGTTATGATGTAGAAGAAGTGTCCTCTACAGCAGCTGCTTCTGGCTCTGTCCTTAAAAGGTACTCTTGGTTGAGGCTTCAGCCACTGCCAGATAACATCAGAACTAATGGATGCTCCTCTGGTCTTTTTGGTACTGCAGCTGCAGATTTATTTAAGTCCTTACAAGAAAAGAGATTTCTTGAAAAACATTTTTGTGTCACCTGTCCCTAAATTCCACAGAAATTTTCCTTTCAAGACCTCTTTTGTTAGAGACAGACATGTCCGTCTTTTTTTTTTCCTTCTTCTAGAACTAAGAAGACTATTAGAAGATCTTCTCAGCCTATTACTTTTCTTTCAGGTCCCTCATCTCAGCAGCCCTTTCCAACCAGACCAGTTAGTCTGTGACTACCAATCACTTTCAAATCTTACTCCTCTTTCTCTTCGCCTAATCCTGTCTGTTCCAGCTTGGGCAAGTATAAATCAGGATTCCTGGGTTCTCTCTATTATCCAACATTGATTTTTCATGACTTGGAAAAATCTTCCTCCTTTCACAGGCATTGTTCAGTCTCCTCCAAAGCAGTTGAATTTGTTTTCACAGGTTCTAAAAGATTTAATTACTTGAGGTACAATTCAACATGTTCTTCTGGACCAAAGGGGAAGGGGGCTTTATTCAAGAATATTTTTTGTGCCCAGAAAGGAAGGCCCTTGGAGGCCCATTTTGGACCTTTCCCATTTAAACTCTTCTAAAGGTTCCAGCTTTCCACATGCTGTCTTGTGATATGTTACAAATGGGTGTACCTTATTCCTCCCCATTACTACTATATTGCCATCCTTGGATGATGTGTTGTATATTGCCTGTACTCATCCAGGTACTTAGCCAACATTCTCTAAAACACCAGATAAACTGTATAGGGTTCCTCGGACTAATACTCATTTCTTTTCTCTCTCTTTAGATCAGACCTAGCTGCCATTTCAGCTGTCTGTCATACTGACAACAGTTTGGTCCTTAATACTAACCCCTTCTCTGGTGACAAAGTGGGTAAAATGTTTGACCATTTAGTTAAGAGAATGTTTTGTTTTTTTATTTCTTCCACTTTAGCCATCAGAATTCTAAATGACCAGGCATATATGTAGAAATGTATGCTTTGTAATATGGACAGTCTCAGGAAATTGACTTTTACATTTCCTGCATGAGAAAGCTGTTTTTGAAACACTGTTTCACCTTATCTCAGGTTTCGAAACATGCTTTGAAGACCATGTGTGATTGTGCAGGTGCTGTCTATTAACACTGCTACTGCTATAGAGTTGAGAAGATATGCTTGGGTATGTAACCAAAAGTTTGTTGATGAGGTGAAGTCTGAACTCTTCGATTCTGCTTTAGACAAGGAGGTATTGTTTAGCTCTTCTGTTATCCATGTTCTAAAACAATATGATGAAAGAGGGAAATTGAGAGTTTCTAAGCTGTTTCATGGACCCCAATGACAAGTCTTGCTCCTGAACAAAAAAGCCAAACAACGCTATTGTTTTTTTTTTTTGCCAAACCAAATACAAAGCAATGAGGTAGCAACAATACAAAACTATGGTCTTTTCAGGAAAAGGGACATACTAACAGTTTCTCCCCTTCTAATATTGGTTCAACTCTGTCCCTCAAGCTGACCATCAACATCCTCCTTTGACAAAAGATGGTTGTGCATTCTTGGGTGTTAAAAGTCATGCAGGAGGGTTACAGTTGGCACTAGATACAAAAATCACCTTTCAGGGGAATACCTACACAGCTTCAGAGCCAAACAGAATATTTTCCTTGGATTCTTCTCTCTCCCTCTTCAACCCCATGGAATCCTAGAACCAGTGCCTATAAGTCAAAGGGGCAAAGGCTTTTACCCCTGAGTATTTCTGGTACTAAAGAAAGAAGCCTCTTGTAGACCAGTAGTAGATCATTTATTTTTAAGTCTGTATGTGGAAGTTCCAGAGTTCAAAATGTTGACCTTACAGAACTTGTTACCCTCATTCCTCCCATGAGTTACTTTGTAAAATTAGATCTGAAAGATGCTTACGACCAAATTCCCATAGCTGTAGGTGTGAGGAAGTTTCTAAGGTTTTCTATTTGTAGGTCACATTATCATTTCTTTGCTTTACCCTTTGATTTATCAACAGTTCCAAGGGTATTCATAAAATGCCTAGTCCCAGTCATAGCGTATTGTATGCTGAATGACGTTTACATCTTTCCCTGTTTGTGATTTGCAGAGTCTTTATCCAGATGTCAAGATTCATTAACCTGAGTTATGTCTGTCATGCCCAATTTGGGCTTCCAGATAAATATTGCAAAATCTTCCTTGATGCCTTCTCACAGAATTGGTTCTAGGATGCCTCATGGATTTGTTCTTCAGAATGCCTTTGTAACACAAGAGAAGATGGATTTTCATCTAGAGTTTTTCCTGTGCTTCTCAAATCATTTCCAGACGTCTGGCAGAGATATTTCTCAGGATTCCTTGGGTTCATGGATTCTGTGATTCTTTTAATTCCTCTAGCCAGGTTACACATGAGGAAGATACATTGGTTTCTAAAAAAAAAATACATGGATGCAGCATTTTCATCCCATGGAGTATCAAATTCCGTTTTTTGGCTTTGTAAAAACAGAACTGCATAGGTGGAGACAACAAATCCAGCTGAACCCAGGTCTTCCCTTCTCTCCTCACCCCAAACCAATCCATCACCACAAAAGCATCAAATTTTGCTTGGGGAGTACTTTCCAGAAGAGTAAATGTACAAGGCCTGTGGAATTTTTCAGAAAGACCAAAACACATAATTTTATAGGAGATGTTGGCTGTGATCTATGCCATAAAATCTTTCCATCAGCTTTGGTCCCCAGAATTACTTCAAGTCATTACAGACAATACCTGTCATATGCTATATGAACAAGCAAGAGGTACAAGGTCATACCCCCAGTGCAGACCGGCATTTTATAGTTTAGGAGTTACTGCTTTAACATTCCTAAAATCTCCAAGCATCTTACTTTCAGTCTGAGCAAAACAATAATGGCAGACAAGCTGAACAAGACCAGGACAGATCCTCATGACTGGAAATTGAAAGAGAATGGCCTTCCAGGAATTATTCCAATTGTGGGAACAACCCAAATAGATGCATTTGCCTCCTTTCAAAATGGACAACTAAACAAGGTTTGTTCTAAGGCTCCTTGCAAGTTGGCCTGTAAGATAAGTGCATATTCATTCCCTTGGAATGGAATGTTCCTTTGCGTTTCCACCCTTTCACTGATATCTAGGGTAAATCTGAAGATTCAAATGGATACCCAAAATATTATTGTGATTTCCTCCTTTTAAACAAAACACCATTGGTTCTCCCGTGTTATGGAATTGGCCTAGAGCAGTTACCACTAGCTTCCTCATAGACTGGATCTACTCACACAAGACTGGAGAAGTTTGATACACCCTGATATCAACCAGCTTTAACCAAATGCCTGTTATGATTCAGTTATAATACCTTTTAGGCACTTATTTAAAAACAAGGACATGCAGCAGGTACTGGAGGAGGCAAGAAAGCCTGTTACTAGAAAATCCTCATTTTTAAGTGGAAAGTGATTTTCTAGTTGGTGTCTCACCAATAATTAAGGGGACCATCAGGTATTTTGCCCCACTGGTGTGCAAATATTTGTGAGATTTACTTTCCTCCGGCCTCACTTATTCCTTTGTAAATGTTCATTGCCTCTATTTCAACATGTATGTCCTTGAATCTTCTTTCTGTTTGCTATGAAACAGTTTCTGGAAGGAGTGCTATTTTCAGTTGGAACTGTCTATTTATGTATTTGGGCTAATTTGGTGACAAATTATGTACTGCTTGGTGTAAACGTTGAATTTTATGAGATAGAAAAGTTTACGGAGGAAGATGCAGGATTTTGTGTTAGTGCAATGCTTATGCTGACTTTGGCAGCCTACCCTGTCATATTGATTCTGTCTTTGTGTGTATTTGAGTGTTTGAACAGTACTGACAGGGAAATTCTGTTATTTCTTTTTAACTTAAGCATTGTTATGTGTTTAGTGTGTGTGCATGCTTGTGAACATTCATTGACAACTTATCTTCTGAACGGCTTGCTTCAGTTAACCTGACCACATTTGGTGCATTTCTGGCTGTGGCATGGATATTCACTCTGATACAGCTTACTCTTCTCCTGCAGTATCTAGAATACCAAGACGTTTTGCCATTGTGCCGGACTCAGTCTATGTTTCAGCCTATAGTGGGTGAAACTGCAGTGGCCATTGCTCATTGTTGAGATCACTCACTTGCCTGTTTGACTTCCTCTATTGTAGTTCTTTTGGCCAGCATTAATTGGTGGTCAGCCATGTCCTCTTTGGTTGCCTTAGTGTCCAGTATGGGCATGGGAGAACCATCTTCTCTATGTTTGGGAGATTCATTCATGGTAACTGAGTCCAGAGACCATTGGACCAGGCAAAAATCCCTCCTCCGAGTCTGTCCTTTTCTGCTGAAACTCCTGTTAAGGAAAATCAAAAAAATTAAGTATTGTTCTTCTGAAGAAATTAAAAGGCTAGACAAGTATTACAGGCAATAAATCCTGGTAACACAAGCCATTGCAAGTAGGTATCCCTTATAAAATTAATCCTGAAGAAACCAGATCTGATGATTTGGACTTTCACAGAGAAAAGGCTTTCTCTTGCAAATTCCCAAACCCAATTCTCTGATTATTTGAACTCTTATCTTGTTGTGGAGGAGATTTCTTTTAATCAGACCATTGCCAGGACAAATTAATTATTTTAAGAGAACAATTAGATGATGTCCTCCTATTCTATGTTGCAGTATTCTTAACATGCGAGCGATCCTCCACCCCAAGCGACCCGATGTCCGGCCAGCATAGAACAGCCTTTAGCTACTGCAAGTACTTGTGTTGTCGCACGTATGGCTTGCCGAACATCAGCCATAAAGGGATCTCTGCACATACAGTCCTTAGAACTTCTCTGCCGCCATTCAAAATGCTTGACTCGTACATCAGTGTACTGCCTGTTTCCATTTGCTGCTTCCAACTTTCAGATAAGTGCTCCATTGAGGTTTTCATTTTTTATTTCACCTGCCTTTTTTGTTTAGTTCATGTCATTCAGGAAGGGCAAGTGTAGGTGTGGAAGGCAAATTCCACATAAGGACAGTCATGATCTTTGTCTTTTTTGTCTAGGCCCAAATCACAACCACTGTTCCTGTGGTATTTGCTAGGCTTTTGTCTTTCTGTTTTGAGTCTTTATTTAGAGAACCAATGTTTAAAAAGACTAGCTAAGGATGATATGGAGGGTTCTGTGGGTCCTTCAGCTGAGCCGACTTTGAAGAGGAGGGTCAGTAAGCCTAGGCCTGAATCCTCTTCCACTGCACATCTTTCCACTGATGTATCCCTTGAGGTTAGTGAAGACCCAGCGCACGGAGGTTGACCCAGAGGTTGGGTCTGGTTCTTCATGGTACCACTTTGGAGGCCATTAAAGAATTGACCTAAGCATGTCCTCAGAGGGAGTGCAGACATCTATCGGATGGACAAGGGGAGCCTTGGCTTGTTGTGTCGAAGAATCCAGAGACATACCTCAGACTCTTGTTAGGGAAGAGGTCCAAGTGTCGGTTGTTGAAGGCAGGCCTTTGTCTGGTCTTTCACTTGCCATCAAGCAGAGGTGCATGTTAAGAAAAAACAAAAAAAGCACCTTCTGGCACCTAAATCACCTCAGTTAGATTGGGATACTTTTCACAGGAATTAATTAAAGTTTTAATGGCTCTTAAGCCACCTTCTGCTGTTTCTGTTCCCTCCTTTACTACTTCCCCTGTTAGGAGGGTTAGGGAACAGGAGTTTTCAGAGGATGAGTCTTCATCTGGTGAGGATTCCTTAGCATATTCAACTCAAATTACATCCCCTTTAGAATATGCTTCCCCTGAGGAAGAATCCAATGGTGCAGATTCTCCAGTGGAAGAAATATATTTTGAGGAAACTATAACAAGATGAGATAATTCTTTAAACGGGACTGCTTTCAGGTGTCTGAGGTGCAACAAAGATAATATATGACCTTTTACAAATGGAATCTGCTTCTCCTTCTGCTGTGTACCACCTGTACTGCCAACATTTTTTGATGCTTTCTCTTCTGCTTCTAAGGCCCTAGATTCACAGGCTCTTGCACCTAAAAGGCCTAACAGATTTTATAAGGTGCCTGACAATTGCAGATTCCTCTACAAATGTCCTTCGGCTGATCCATCTGTGGTATCCATGGCTTCAGACAAATCCTCTAGGCTTGGAAAGAAGGTTTGCACTTCTTCCACTTTAGCTTTCCAAGCCATAAACTACCAAGCACACAAGTCTAGGAATTCCTGTGCTTTTCTTTCTCAGGCCACTCAAGCTCTTTCAGAACTTCCAGATTCTGACAAAAATTGGGTAATGTCCCTTTTAGGAGCTTTTTCTCAAGTGGCTAGGCAATCGGATGCAGTTATGATGTAGAAGTGTCCTCTACAGCAGCTGCTTCTGGCTCTGTCCTTAAAAGGTACTCTTGGTTGAGGCTTCAGCCACTGCCAGATAACATCAGAACTAATGGATGCTCCTCTGGTCTTTTTGGTACTGCAGCTGCAGATTTATTTAAGTCCTTACAAGAAAAGAGATTTCTTGAAAAACATTTTTGTGTCACCTGTCCCTAAATTCCACAGAAATTTTCCTTTCAAGACCTCTTTTGTTAGAGACAGACATGTCCGTCTTTTTTTTTTCCTTCTTCTAGAACTAAGAAGACTATTAGAAGATCTTCTCAGCCTATTACTTTTCTTTCAGGTCCCTCATCTCAGCAGCCCTTTCCAACCAGACCAGTTAGTCTGTGACTACCAATCACTTTCAAATCTTACTCCTCTTTCTCTTCGCCTATCCCTGTCTGTTCCAGCTTGGGCAAGTATAAATCAGGATTCCTGGGTTCTCTCTATTATCCAACATTGATTTTTCATGACTTGGAAAAATCTTCCTCCTTTCACAGGCATTGTTCAGTCTCCTCCAAAGCAGTTGAATTTGTTTTCACAGGTTCTAAAAGATTTAATTACTTGAGGTACAATTCAACATGTTCTTCTGGACCAAAGGGGAAGGGGGCTTTATTCAAGAATATTTTTTGTGCCCAGAAAGGAAGGCCCTTGGAGGCCCATTTTGGACCTTTCCCATTTAAACTCTTCTAAAGGTTCCAGCTTTCCACATGCTGTCTTGTGATATGTTACAAATGGGTGTACCTTATTCCTCCCCATTACTACTATATTGCCATCCTTGGATGATGTGTTGTATATTGCCTGTACTCATCCAGGTACTTAGCCAACATTCTCTAAAACACCAGATAAACTGTATAGGGTTCCTCGGACTAATACTCATTTCTTTTCTCTCTCTTTAGATCAGACCTAGCTGCCATTTCAGCTGTCTGTCATACTGACAACAGTTTGGTCCTTAATACTAACCCCTTCCCTGGTGACAAAGTGGGTAAAATGTTTGACCATTTAGTTAAGAGAATGTTTTGTTTTTTTATTTCTTCCACTTTAGCCATCAGAATTCTAAATGACCAGGCATATATGTAGAAATGTATGCTTTGTAATATGGACAGTCTCAGGAAATTGACTTTTACATTTCCTGCATGAGAAAGCTGTTTTTGAAACACTGTTTCACCTTATCTCAGGTTTCGAAACATGCTTTGAAGACCATGTGTGATTGTGCAGGTGCTGTCTATTAACACTGCTACTGCTATAGAGTTGAGAAGATATGCTTGGGTATGTAACCAAAAGTTTGTTGATGAGGTGAAGTCTGAACTCTTCGATTCTGCTTTAGACAAGGAGGTATTGTTTAGCTCTTCTGTTATCCATGTTCTAAAACAATATGATGAAAGAGGGAAATTGAGAGTTTCTAAGCTGTTTCATGGACCCCAATGACAAGTCTTGCTCCTGGTTGCCAAACCAAATACAAAGCAATGAGGTAGCAACAATACAAAACTATGGTCTTTTCAGGAAAAGGGACATACTAACCGTTTCTCCCCTTCTAATATTGGTTCAACTCTGTCCCTCAAGCTGACCATCAACATCCTCCTTTGACAAAAGATGGTTGTGCATTCTTGGGTGTTAAAAGTCATGCAGGAGGGTTACAGTTGGCACTAGATACAAAAATCACCTTTCAGGGGAATACTTACACAGCTTCAGAGCCAAACAGAATATTTTCCTTGGATTCTTCTCTCTCCCTCTTCAACCCCATGGAATCCTAGAACCAGTGCCTATAAGTCAAAGGGGCAAAGGCTTTTACCCCTGAGTATTTCTGGTACTAAAGAAAGAAGCCTCTTGGAGACCAGTAGTAGATCATTTATTTTTAAGTCTGTATGTGGAAGTTCCAGAGTTCAAAATGTTGACCTTACAGAACTTGTTACCCTCATTCCTCCCATGAGTTACTTTGTAAAATTAGATCTGAAAGATGCTTACGACCAAATTCCCATAGCTGTAGGTGTGAGGAAGTTTCTAAGGTTTTCTATTTGTAGGTCACATTATCATTTCTTTGCTTTAACCTTTGATTTATCAACAGTTCCAAGGGTATTCATAAAATGCCTAGTCCCAGTCATAGCGTATTGTATGCTGAATGACGTTTACATCTTTCCCTGTTTGTGATTTGCAGAGTCTTTATCCAGATGTCAAGATTCATTAACCTGAGTTATGTCTGTCATGCCCAATTTGGGCTTCCAGATAAATATTGCAAAATCTTCCTTGATGCCTTCTCACAGAATTGGTTCTAGGATGCCTCATGGATTTGTTCTTCAGAATGCCTTTGTAACACAAGAGAAGATGGATTTTCATCTAGAGTTTTTCCTGTGCTTCTCAAATCATTTCCAGACGTCTGGCAGAGATATTTCTCAGGATTCCTTGGGTTCATGGATTCTGTGATTCTTTTAATTCCTCTAGCCAGGTTACACATGAGGAAGATACATTGGTTTCTAAAAAAAAAATACATGGATGCAGCATTTTCATCCCATGGAGTATCAAATTCCGTTTTTTGGCTTTGTAAAAACAGAACTGCATAGGTGGAGACAACAAATCCAGCTAAACCCAGGTCTTCCCTTCTCTCCTCACCCCAAACCAATCCATCACCACAAAAGCATCAAATTTTGCTTGGGGAGTACTTTCCAGAAGAGTAAATGTACAAGGCCTGTGGAATTTTTCAGAAAGACCAAAACACATAATTTTATAGGAGATGTTGGCTGTGATCTATGCCATAAAATCTTTCCATCAACTTTGGTCCCCAGAATTACTTCAAGTCATTACAGACAATACCTGTCATATGCTATATGAACAAGCAAGAGGTACAAGGTCATACCCCCAGTGCAGACCGGCATTTTATAGTTTAGGAGTTACTGCTTTAACATTCCTAAAATCTCCAAGCATCTTACTTTCAGTCTGAGCAAAACAATAATGGCAGACAAGCTGAACAAGACCAGGACAGATCCTCATGACTGGAAATTGAAAGAGAATGGCCTTCCAGGAATTATTCCAATTGTGGGAACAACCCAAATAGATGCATTTGCCTCCTTTCAAAATGGACAACTAAACAAGGTTTGTTCTAAGGCTCCTTGCAAGTTGGCCTGTAAGATAAGTGCATATTCATTCCCTTGGAATGGAATGTTCCTTTGCGTTTCCACCCTTTCACTGATATCTAGGGTAAATCTGAAGATTCAAATGGATACCCAAAATATTATTGTGATTTCCTCCTTTTAAACAAAACACCATTGGTTCTCCCGTGTTATGGAATTGGCCTAGAGCAGTTACCACTAGCTTCCTCATAGACTGGATCTACTCACACAAGACTGGAGAAGTTTGATACACCCTGATATCAACCAGCTTCAACCGAATGCCTGTTATGATTCAGTTATAATACCTTTTAGGCACTTATTTAAAAACAAGGACATGCAGCAGGTACTGGAGGAGGCAAGAAAGCCTGTTACTAGAAAATCCTCATTTTTAAGTGGAAAGTGATTTTCTAGTTGGTGTCTCACCAATAATTAGGGGGACCATCAGGTATTTTGCCCCACTGGTGTGCAAATATTTGTGAGATTTACTTTCCTCCGGCCTCACTTATTCCTTTGTAAATGTTCATTGCCTCTATTTCAACATGTATGTCCTTGAATCTTCTTTCTGTTTGCTATGAAACAGTTTCTGGAAGGAGTTTCACACCGGAGACCTCCATCCGCATAAACAGGTTACTCCTACTGGGGATCTCAACCACGTGATGGAAGAATTGATTGTTACCTTTGGACCTGCCTGTTAAACTGATTTAAGGTTTTTGATTTGGTGGGTGTTCATTGTCTTATTTTCTACAAGGATAGGATCCTTTTAAAAACCAACCACTCATTCATACCCAGAGTGGTTTTGGAGTTTATTTTAAATCAAGCATCCAGTCTCCCAGTTTTGTTACTCAGAACCTAAAAAATAAAACTGGGAGAATGGATTCTGCATACTCTGGATGTGCATAGGCAGCTCAGATACAATCTTGATAAAACAAAACCCTTTAAAAAATCTGACCCACTATTCATCTCTTATCAAGAGGCAAAAAGGGGCACCCTGTGTCTAAACAAACAGTTTCCAGGTGGTTGTCTTCTATTTTCTATTCCCACTATGGTACTCTATGCCAGGCAGTATCAAGGCTCATTCTACTAGAGCCTTTTCGATATGCACTGGAAAGGTGTGGACTCTTGAAGCATTCTAGAGGCAGCTACATGGTCCTCTGTACATACCCTTTACAAGTTATTACAAACTGGATTCCTTTTCCAGGTCTAGGTTGAACTTTAAGGACCATTTTCCATGGGATCCTGGATGCATATTATTCCTCCTCCAAGGATAAATAGGGTTTGGTAATCAACCCATATAGTGTAAAGGGCTGTGTGGGAATGATGAACACAGTTTAGTTGTGCAAGCTGCACTCCATCAGAACTTGGCTATTTGTTATGAGTAAATGCATATATGGGATGAAACTGATTGATTAATTTGCTTAAATCTTGTCACTGTTTTCATCTTTTCAGTGTTGTGTATTTGTACTTATCTGTAACTGCAAATGTTCGAATTTCTTACTGCTGCAGTAGCTGCTCCCACTGTCTATTCCTCTGCTATAGTATGTAGTTGGGATGTAAAGTAGGGTTATATTGAGTTCTACTTTATTTTTTAGTTCAGGAATGTTGGACTCCTCTGTCTTTGTATGGGCAAGAAAGTTCAGAAGAAAGCTTCACTGCAACTGCTGATTTCCCCCTCCTTGGGATTAGCTAAAAGGCAGTCAGAGTGAAGGTGTGTGTGTGTGTTTGGGGGGGGGGGTATCCAGAGCTTTTTGAAGATGACCAGTTGATGTTCATCGTGTTACACTGCTGCAGTCATTACACTTGGGTTATCCTGCCGTCAGGCGGTCCCGCAGTCTGCCAGAGTTCCAAAGTCTTGGTCCAGCTTCGGTTGCTGTCGCTTCTTCCCTGACGTCAGCGCGCCAGGGGTATATAAGATGCGTCTGGTGCCATTTTCTTCAGTCTTTCTTGCCGCGCGGTGCCCGAAGCAGAAGCAGTTCGCAAGTGCCGGTCAGCCGACTCCGGAGATTTTCAAAGTCGAATTTCAGATCCGAAGTTTTCAGTAAAGCTAAGTACCCCGTTGGGGAAACTTTTTTCTTGCCTCAGACCGATGTCAGAAAAAGTTAATAATTGTATTTCTTGTGGGAAGCAAATACCTCATAAGGACTTCCACTCTTACTGTATTCCATGCCTAGGCCCTGATCACGACGTCACTAGTTGTCGGTTTTGTGCTAGATTTAACAAACGCACTATAAAAAGACGTTTTGATTTTGCTTTGCACTACTTTGGCCGAAGGTTCAATTATACTATGCTGTCGGATCAACTGACGACCTCAATACCGAAAAAACGCAAAGACAAGGATAAAGACAGGCATCCGAGGTCCAAAACTGACGACGAAACCTCTTTGAGGCCAGTCGCTGGTTCTCAGTGAGGCGCTTTCGCAGCCCCTGACACCTGCTACCTCAGAGCCACAGGCCGTTTCCGACTCCCATGGGGAGACAACTAGACCTCTGGAAATTCAAGGTATTGGGCCTACGGAAACTAATCCCTCAGATGGGTCCGGAGCCGCTGAGCAGGCATCGGCTTCTGAGGGTGTTTTCAGACCTTCACAACTTACCATTAAAACAACAGCCAAGACAAAGGTACCATTAAAGACAAAGAAACAAGTACAGCATTCTCCTGGACAGTCTTCCATGCCTAAGAAACAGATGCTTAAAATGGCCGAAGACCTCATTACTCTAATCAGGGGTTCCCATCCCCCTCCTGAGAAAAGGCCTAGGCAGGATACAGACTATGATTCCTCTGATCAGGTTTCCATTTCCTCTGATTCCTCTTCAGACCAGGGATACTCTCTACCCCCTATGAGGACTCTGATGCTGAAGAATCTATCCCTTCAGCCTCTCCTCCTGAGGATTATTCTTTTGGGGAAACTTTGCATACCATGAGGGAACTTTTCCATTGGGAAAGTCAGGATTACTCAGAATCCAAGAAAAGGCTCAGGGATTTCCTTTTATTGCCTCAGCACAGGCCGCTGGCTATTCCGCCTGTGCTAGACATTGTGGATGATGTGTTCTCTGAATCCAGCTTATCTCCTGACTCTCTGCCTCCTGCTCCAGCCAAGCCAGATAGGTATTATAGAGTCCCTGACTCTCACAAGTTTCTTTACAAAAACCCTTCTGCTGATAGAAACTATTTCCCAGGGTCCAAAAGGGGTTAAGGCTTCCATTGCAAAAAATCCAGTACCCTCTGACAGAGACTCCAGAGCTTTGGATAGATGGGGGAAGAAATATACACTTCTGCAACTTTAGCAGTAAGAGCTTAAATTGCCAGTTTCACATGCTTAAGTACCAACAATATTTAACGGCTCAGTTAAAACAGAAAATGCTTGCAAGCTCAGAAGCTCCTGATTGTAAAGAAATGCAGCATTTATTGCATGCAGTTGAACAGGTGGGAAAACATACTCTGCAATGTGGTTTTGATTCTTTAGAGGCCTCTTGTAGAGCCGCAGTTACAGGTTCTGTGATTCGAAGACATGCTTGGTTAAATGAACAGAGTTTACCTGATCATGCTAAGGCAAAATTATTGGATGCTCCATTACAGCATGATACCTTGTTTGGTGTTAAGGCAGAAGAGGTGTTAAAGAAAATGGAAGATAAAGCTAAATCTATGCAAACAGTCAAGGATTTCTTACAGGTACAGCCACCTCGGTTTAGCAGAAATTGGCCAACAAAGAATTGGTTCTTTCCAGTGTCAGACAGGCCACAGAGAGGCAGATACAGACGCCCAAGAGGCAGATCTCAACCCCAAGGCTCAAACAGACAACGACAGTGGGGCACCTCAACCCCAAAAGGAGGTGAGGACAAGTCTCAACCTTACAGGAAACAGTCACAATGACTTTCCCCTTTGTACGCCAAGCACGTCCCTTTTGGAAGCCCCCTTAGGGGGAAAACTAGCACTTTTTTCTCAAAACTGGCAAACAATCACCCAAGACAAATGGGTTCTGAATATTGTGTCTCAAGGTTACAGGTTCCACTTTCATTTACCAAGGCTAAAAGGAATGCCAGACCTGCCACAAAATCAATGGGCAGGGGCACAAAAACAAATTTCAGCCCTCATGGACATGAGAGCTATTCAAAAAGTACCACAACAGGAACAGGGACAGGGATTTTATTCAAGACTCTTTCTGGTCCCCAGAAAGGACAAGGCCTGGAGGCCCATGCTAGACCTTTCAATTCTGAATACTTACCTGGATATTCCAAAATTCAAAATGTTGACGTTACAGCAGCTTCTACCCATGCTGGGCAAGAAGGCTTGGCTTGTTACTCTGGACCTCAAAGAGGCATACCTGCATGTCCCTATCAGACAAAATTGCAGAAGATACCTCAGAGTCAAAGCTGGTACAATGCGCTACAAATTCTCTGCACTGCCCTTTGGCTTATCTACTGCGCCCAGGGTCTTCACAAAGTGCCTGGCACCAGTAATTGCATTTTGCAGACAAAAAGGAATTAAAATATATCCATACCTGGATGACTGCCTCATTCAAGCAGAGACAAAAGACATTCTTCTACAGCATGTGGCGTTTGTAAAAAGGTTGCTAATTTCTCTAGGGTACACAGTAAACGAAAAGAAGTCAAAACTAGTGCCTTCGCAACAGATTATATTCCTGGGTGCCAGCTTAAATACAATGGCCCAGATGGCTTACCTCACGCCAGACAAACAAGTTCAACTAACTCAATATTTTCAATTACTGGCAAAAAAGTGCCATCTCCCTGCAAGAAAAATTCTGCAGGCCCTGAGATTCATGGCATCCTGCATACTACTAATACCATATGCCAGACTGCATATGAGGAAATTACAATGGTACTTAAAAAGTGTTTGGACTCAACACTCTCACAGTTTAGAAGCAGTAATACCAATGATTCCTTGCCTACAACAGGAGTTTCGATGGTGGGCACAGGCATGTCACCTAAACAAGGGTCATCCTTTTACCCAACCCACAGCCAGGCAGACTCTAACAACAGATGCTTCGGATTATGCCTGAGGAGCACACATAGCAGGAAAATGCATTCAGGGCAAGTGGACCACAGACCAGATGCATCTTCACATCAATCAAAAAGAGATGTTGGCTGTTCAAAATGCCCTAACAGCTTTCAAGGACCTTCTGTATCCAGGACAATTATTACTAAAGACAGACAACACCACAGTAATGTGGTACATAAACAAGCAAGGAGGCACTCATTCTTATCCCCTATGCAGGCAAGCTATGACCTTGTGGAACACAGCTCTAACGTATCAAGTTCACCTGCAAGCACAATTCCTGCCAGGAAAGAAAAATACTCTGGCAGACGATCTAAGCAGAAATATCATGGACCCTCATGAATGGAAATTGAATCCACGAATCTTCAGCATGGTAACGCAAAAATGGGGATGCCCAGACATAGATCTTTTTGCCTCCCCACTGAATTGCCAACTACAAAAATTCTGCACAAGGACTCATCACAGACAAGCATGGAAAGTGGATGCTCTTTTGTTCAGCTTGAAAAACCTAAATGTTTATGCCTTCCCGCCACTGCCTCTCCTTTCAAAGGTACTTCTAAAAGCCAGACAAGAAAAACCACAGATGATCCTGATTGCTCTAGACTGGCCACGCCAGCACTGGTACCCTATCTTAAGGAACTTGGCTCAAGGCCCACCATGGATTTTGCCTCAAATTCCACACCTTCTGATTCAACAAAACAATCAGATCCTGCACGGTCAGCTCAAAACCCTAAACCTGGCTGCATGGCAGATACATTAGTCAAACAGGCAACACCTCTCTCTAAAGCTGTTATGGATGTCATTTTGGAGGCCAGGAGGCCGAGCACCAGGAAAGTTTACTCAGAAAAATGGAAGAGATTCTGCGCCTGGAACCAGGCTCAAAGCCTTGACCCTCTTGTTCCAAACATTCCTCAGATTTTACAATACTTAACTGAGATGCTGGACAGAGGCCTATCCTTCTCATCAATTAAGATCCACACCTCTGCCATTTCAGCACATTACAACACGGATCCTCCTTTATTCTCTCATCCCTTGCTAAAGCAGTACCTCAGAGGGGCTAAAAACATAGAACCGCCCCGGAGAGCACCAACACCAACTTGGGACCTCAATTTCGTTTTGGAAAAACTGAACCTACCACCTTTTGAGCCAGCCAATACAGCCGATCTAAAATTTTTATCATGGAAAACAGCTCTGCTCCTGGCAGTAACTTCAGCACGAAGAGTCTCAGAGCTACAGGCATTAATGGCAGTGGAACCTTTTATAATTTTTCATCAGGACGGACAAACCCTACCTTTATGCCAAAGGTGATATCTAGTGTGGCTCTTAACCAAACCATCCATTTGCCAACTTTTTATCCAAACTCCCAGAATAAAGGGGAGAAACTTCTGTATTCTTTGGACATACACAGGCAGCTACGCTTCTACTTGGACACAAGAAAAGCTTTCATGAAAACTGAGCAACTGTTTGTAGCATATGCTGCAGGATCACAGGACAAGGCTATCTCAAAGCAGACTATATCCAAATGGATAGGACACTGTATTCGTTACCGCTACACACAGCATGGAAAATCAGTCCCAAATACCATTAAGCCACATTCCACCAGGGCAACAGCCACTTCAACAGCCTTTCTCAGAGGAGTACCTACCAAGGACATTTTGGAAGCTGCAACTTGGAGTTCAGTGCACACCTTTACCAAGCACTACCACCTGCCTCTTTACTCTAAATCCAGAGCAGGATTTGCCACTGCAGTTCTGCAGGGCCTCATAGCCAATCCTAACTCTTTATAGACCAGCCACCCAACCTTAGCTTTGGGATTCTACCCAAGTGTAATGACTGCAGCAGTGTAACACGATGAACATAGTACAGTTATTTACCTACCATAAATGTAGATGTTCGAGTGTTCACACTGCTGCAGTCCAGGTTACCCTCCCTCCATCCCCGCTGAACTAGCTGGACTTATCTATACCTTTCTATCCTATACAACCTTTGTGGTGTATTTGCTTGTAACTGAAGGTATTGTTTTTATTTTATATGTATATTTTTCATTAGCAATATGTATTGCCTACCTATTGGGGGCACCTGACATCTGGGGCAAGAAAAACTGAAGAAAATGGCGTCGGATGCATCTTATATACCCCAGGCGCACTGACGTCAGGGAAGAAGCAACAGCAACTGATGCCGGACCAAGACTTTGGAACTCTGGCCGACTGCGGGACCGCCTGACGGCAGGATAACCCAAGTGTAATGACTGCAGCAGTGTGAACACTCGAACATCTGCATTTATGGTAGGTACAAAACTGTACTTTTCTTGGGCAGGAAACAACCCATATAGCCTAAAAGCCACTGAAGCAGTGACAAATTCTAACATCTTCTGTTATGGGCAAGTACAACTTCCACAGCTATACTTTTTCCTCGAAAAGAAGATTATTACAATATAACCAAGGCATGAATTTGCAGTCCTCCCTTCCAGTCTAGTCTAGTCCTGAAAGTGGGTAGAGTGTTACTTTGACATATCGAGGGAATTTATTCCAGTGGCAGGGAATGCACTGGATTATGACAGGCTGAGATCTTTGGTGTGGGCATTGGACAGAACAAAGGTTTTGCAAAGGTGGTGGAGCTCTAAAAGGTAAGGGATTTCTGTACACAAAAGGCTAAATAGAGGTCACCCTTCAGAAGTTTATACAAGATGTAGCAGACAGGGATAAGGATTTTAGTCTTTCAGGATACCGTATAAATTTTCAGACCTGGAATCTTCTTGGTCAGAAGCGATTGGGGTCTTTCAGGTTAGTCAGGGTGTTGTGGGATGTATATTCCAAAATATGTGTTATATTCTGAGATAGATCTAATAAGTGAAAAGTGCAGAGGGACCAAAACTACATGCAAGCAAGACTGAAGGACTCTGTAACCACATCTGTGACATGGTGTTCTTAATAAGGATTAACATCGACACTGGTACTCAAGTCTCAGTTAATTATATCTGTTTTGAGAAGGGTGCCAACAATGTTGTAAGAGGAAGGGTGGTATATTTCCCCATAGTACCATTACTGCATTTTTTTAGTTAAATGTGATTCTGTGACTGACACTTCAGGCACTGGTATTGACCAGACCTTTTTGAAGCATGTCCAAGGGGTGATTTGACAATTTTGCCCACTTTATAGTCATCAACAAAATTAGTTGGCCACAGTTCCTTTGACATCTGAATTCACTTCTGAGAAGTAGGTGGTGAACAGCAGGAGGCCAGGAAAGAGCCCAGTTGAATCCAGTTGGTGATGTTCCTCTGGCTAGAGGAGGTACTTCCTACCTTAACAGTATGAGCTCTGTCTGAAGGCCACAGACTATATATGGGTTTCCTAATGCATCTGAAGAAGGCCTTATGATTCTTATTGACCTTGAGTTCATACCTGGCCTGGCATTCCTTTGTGGTGTGCTCTGGTATGAATGCTTTACTTGTTAGGCTTTAGTCCTTTTGTATTAGGAGAGCAGGGTACTGTTGCTTTTAGTTCAACGTTTCTTATTTTTATCGTAAACATGTTTATGTGGGCATTCCTCTGTACAGGCTTACTTCTGAATGTATCATTTTTCTGGTGGATGTGAAAATAGACCTTAATGTATTTATCACTAAGGCAGCAGAATCTGGGGAGTATGCAGTAGTAGCAAGTACTGGGTTATTTGGAAAACGGCACCATTTATTGTCAAAAAGTATGTAACAGGCATTTGTGGTGGTGCAGAGGTTAGCGTTGTCACCTCACAGCAAGAGGTTCTCTGCTTCGATTCTCAGCTGGAGTACCTTTTGTGCGGAGTCTGCATATCCTCCCTGTGGTCGTGTGGGTTTCCTCCCACATTCCAAAGACATGCAGTAGGTGGATTGGACACACTAAATTGGCCATAGGTGTGAGAGTGTGTGTGAGTGAGTGGTACGAATGAACTGCTGGGGCAGAGCTAGCCACCCAGCAGTGTAAACCTTGGCTCGAGATGGTCACTGTTGAATCGACAGCCTGACCCCATGTGCAAAATGGGGAAAAGGGGTTGAGGATGGATGGATGGAGAAGGATGCTTGTTTTGGAGTAATCATGGCATGCTGTTTTTTTGGGCGGGATTCAAAGTGTGTTTTAATGGTGGTCAGTTTGCTAATAAGTTAGGGATTGTACAAGAAGGGAAAAAAAGCTGATAAGGGCAAAGTCTGGAAGATTATTACGCCAGATGGAGAGTGGAACAGTTTGATAAAAGGATTTAACATTAATCATGGAACTTATTGTTGCTAGTTGTGTGTGTACATCAGTTTTGTAGTGGCGTAGTTGAAATTACCCGTAATACATATATTCAGTTTAGCCATTCTGGTGGAGTAGAGCAGTAAAGCCCTGATTAAGACCCAGGCAACCCAATTTCGATTAGCAGCTCAGGTGACTGACAGAGCAGCAGGGAGGGATGGATGTATCCATCCCGTGTAGATGAGAGGTACTGTGGTCATCTGCAATGGTTATTCCTGGCAGAAGCTGGGGATGCCACAAGGTAGGTGTGCCTAAAGAGAAGATTAGGGTGGAGACACTGGCTGAGCTGCTGCAGAAGCAGGGAGATATGCCGCACATCTCCATAGCATGCCCTCCTCTCAGGCATACTTTTGGGACCACAATGTGGGGAGGGGGGGTAGTTGTAATCCACAAACAATAAAAGACCCCCTTTCTGAATGAAAGCTCAGACATGCAGAGCTCCTAGTGTCCTTGTTCCACAATTGGCCCCCAGCGTACCAGATTTAGTCCTGGGGGGTCATGGAAATTAATTGGAAGACCCAACATGGGCAGGTACTAGGGAGCTGGGCCAGTAAAAAATGAAGAATGGGAAGAATGAGTGCAATAATGAGTATAAAGTGGAGAGCTTTTTGACGTGACTTAATGTGTTTGTAACGTGACCTGTAGTTGGCAATATGGTGGTTTTATTGAGAGTTGCCTGGATCTGTAGAAGTTCCACTGTGGTATAATGCATTATTTGTTGTAATACAGCAGTGGTCTAACAAATGTGGATGAGGTGTTGAACCCTGGCAAGAAGAGAGTGCTATCTTTGCAGTGGAACCAGACATCTATATCTACACAAATATGCATATCTTCAGAGTTGTAGAAGACAGTCAGGCTTGTAACATCGAACTGTGCTACCTTGATATTATCCATATTACAGTGTACTAAGTTGGTACGTCTGTGACCCAAACTTTTCTTTGTCTAAAAAAAATACATCTGTACCACTGCATCTTAAGTCATTGTTGCCATACTTTGCCAAGCACTGCTATTTTAATCTTTGCTTCAGGAACTTGAATGTCCTGTTGACAACCTGTCCTAAAAAAAGTGGAAGAAAGAATGCACACTTTTTTTCAACGTAAGCTGTCTGACACCTCTGCACCCCCAATGCTTCTAGCTCCACTGTTCTATCTGTGTTTTGTTCTCGCGTGTGCTTTCCACACAAGCCTTTGCTCCTCTTTTGGATACTTGTTCTCATCCTAAAACTTCTGATCTGAAGTTGTTGCTTTTCATTTGCCTTCAACCTGTGGGAATACGGATCTAGAATGGATACAACTTGGCTGCATTTTCCAGCATTAGATCCGAGCTCCAAGCTGCCCCCCCCCCTAATGCCCCCGTCTCCCTTCTCCCCTCAGATCTCATTTGCCAGACGTCTAGCTAGCATCGTGGTCTCTTGCTGCAGATTCCTGGTAAGTGGATTTTTTAATTTTTCTCATCTTCTTAACTTTTCTGTAGCTCATATAAACCCCTTTTATTACTAATTTCATCCTTACCCTTGCGATCAGGTTTCCGTCCTCTAAACCCTCAAAAAAAAAAAAAAAGGCCCTCTCTTTTTCCTTTGTTTCCTTCCTTCCTTCTCTTAAGTTAGTTGTGTGTGTGTGCACGCGACCCCGTGTGCTTTTTCAAACACCATGGCAGAGACCCCTAAGCCAGGTTTATAGAAATGCACATGGTGTAGCTATAAGCTTCTCCATTCTGATGGACACACTCTGTGCGTGGTTTGTCTAGGAGTTCCACACCTGGACAACACCTGTTCGATCTGTGCTGGATTCAACCCCCACGCATTCATTGACAGAAGGAACAAGCTGATCCTGAAGGGTCTCCTTCCTCCACCTTCCTGGCAAGACCCCCTGCTTCCACTTCTGCTTCTACTCTTTCCTCTGCCCTGGCCTGTGGGAGTCAACCTTCCACCAAGAGGCCATGGACATGGAGAAGCACAAACACAAAGACTGGGATAGGCCCAGGAAGCAGTCCTCTGACCTTGCTTCCTCGGCCTAGCCTCCGGCTAAGTTTCGCATGGCTCCCAGCTCGGGATCCCCTCTGCTCCATTCATCCTGATTTTCTCTGGAGCCGGAGGTTTCTCTGGACCGATCCCCTTTCTCGGCCTGTCCCCAGCACATCTCCAGGCCAGTTTCCGTGGCTTCCCTTGCCTGGTCCGCCTGCAGCCTTTCTGAAGCAGAGGTGGACAGGATGATGTGGAAATTCATCTGGACCCAGATCCAGATGGGAGTCTTGCCTGCTCCCTCCCCCTCTGGGGCTGGGAGCATGCAGTCCACCTTAGTGCCAATTGTTCCTTCTCTGATCTGACCTCCACCTTCAGAATACTTGGGTCTGAGGCACACAGACATAGAGGGGTCAGTGCCGATGGTACCTTGTACCTCGACGCTGACCATTGCCCTGAGGGAATCGGAGCCTTAGCTTCAGTGCTGGATCCGAAGGGGTGGGGTCGGCTTTGAGGTTTTCGGCGTCAACCCTTCCCCTTGGAGTCTCTGAGCCTGCAGGCTCAGGTCAGGCTCCCCTGTCGACCCAGAGAGTTACAGACTCTGCTTTGGTCCCAGCTTCCAGGATTTTTTCTCTTTCCGCTTTCGGCGTGCTGGAAAGGGTCCTGTTGAGACCTTTGATGTTATCATCCTGAGTCTGTCCTGGCTCCCTCTCTTTCTGGTCTGGATTCTGCCATCCTGCCGTCTCAGGGGCAGCCTGTTGCCTCTCCACCCCAGAGAGTTCCCCCACAGCAATAGCCAGAAGTTTGTGGTCTGTCCATAAACCCAACCCTGATGAGTCTGTGTTCCTGTAGGCATTTGGCACAGCACCCTCTACCTCCTGGTGTCCACTCCTGTGGAATCACTTATAGATTTGGTTACATCTCTGTATGGAAGGAGCCCGGCATGGTGGAGCCCATTCGCAAGCTCCTTGATAGGATTTTGAGTGTGCTGTCAGGCAAGCAACATTGGTCTAAAGGATGCACGGTTGATGCTATGGTGGTGGCGACAGCCACTAAGAAAGATCTCACTCAGGAGAGGTCTATGGTCCATCCACCGGCCAAGAATCCTGGGCCATGGACCATTTTGGGAGGCGGGTTTACCCTTCAGCAACGTTTGTAGTATGTGCACTGAGCTACATGGCACATGTGATCAGACTTCAGCGAGACCTGGTCAGGGAGGTCACTGAGTCTGCCCCAGGGTCGATGTTGGCAGAGGAGAAGAAGGTGTTCTCCTTCCATATGGCCATCCTCACTTCCGTTTCTAACACCTCTATGCGGCTCCTGTCACATGCTACCAAAGGTGCCACTGGAGTGACTGATACAGGCATTGCCATCAGGCATCACGCCTTGCTCCAGCTTTGTGCATTCTCAGAGCCCTTCAGGGCATCTTTTACAAATACCCCATATGATGGTTCCATCTGCTTCTCAACCCCTTAATGAGCCTTCTCCCAGAATCAGCGAGAGGTGAAGAAGCTGTGGTTCTGGAAGTCTCAGAACTATTCCCATGATGCTCAGGACACACCCTCCTACAGAGGCAGAGGGGGGATATGTTAGACACTGTCCTCACGGTAGAGGGGCTGCGAGGAACCATGGATTTTGGGATTTCTCCATGGACAGATCCACACCAGCCCTGAAGGGTTGCCCAACTGCTAGTCTCTGGAGGCAGTCGGAGGACATCTCTCGCTACACCCAACAGCCGGGAAGTCAATTACGGATGATTGTTGGGTGTTGCAAATCATATCCAGAGGATATTCAATCCCCTTCATTCAAATGCCAATCCCGCTCAAACACTTCCCAGATGTTCCATCTGCACAAAGGAAGGAAGCAGCACTGGAAATTTCCAAGCTGCTCAAAAAATGAGTCATCCAGCCCTTTGCCCTAGACCAGTCTGGATCAGGCATCTATTCCAAGTTCTTTTTAATGCCAAAGACGACGGGGGATTTAAGACCCATCCTGGATCTTTCAACCCTAAGCCTGTCGGTTGCAAAGACAAAATTCTGTATGGTCACCCTCCAATCTTTTCTGCCCTTCCTGCAGAAAAATGACTGGATGTGGCCTGTGGACCTCCAAGATGCATACTACCACATCAAAATGGACAGGTGCTCTCGGGGGTTCCTCCCCTTCCAGCTGGGGATCAGTCATTACCAGTTCAGAGAGCTACCCTTTAGTCTTACCACCACCCCCACGGTGTTCACCAAAGTGGCAGTGGTGGCGGCTCACCTGCGGCTGCAGGGGTTCCAGATCTTACCCCTACCTGGATGATTGGCTCCTTTCCACCCCCTCCAGGCATCTCCTCTACAAAGCTAGGATCTCCTTCTCCAAACTGCCCATCAGTTGGGCATAACCATAAATCTCAACAAGTTCCTATTGGATACGGTTCAGGTTCTAGACTTTACTGGAGCTCAGACACCATTCAGAGCAAGGTTTTTCTGACTCCGGATAGACTTCAGTCTCTCAGACTTCATGTGTTGTACATTGTCCAGACCCAATATCACCCTGCAGAATCAATTCTTCAGGTGTTGGGGTCCATGGCAACCACAGTCACCCTCATCCTCACGGCTTGTCTACATATGAGGGTTCTCCAGTGGACCCTAATGGTTCAGTGGTCCTTAATAGATCTGCCGTTATCTTATCCAGTTCGTTTGTCTCTAGCTTGCAGTGATTTGCTTCTCTGGTGCCTTCAATCCCTGGGTGGTCTTCTGCTTTGTCCTTTTATCCTTCCCACCCCGATGACCATGGTGACCACAGATGCCTCCCTACTCAGGTTGGGGGGGGTATTGCATGGGTAGGACAGTCCAAGGCACGAGGTCTTCCCTAGAGACCAAATTGTATATCATCGTCCTGGAGATGAGAGTGGTGCTGCTGGCATTGCAAGCTCTTCATGCCCATCTTCCCTTAGGGTGATTGCTATCCAGACAGACATGTCTGTAGTCTGGTACATCAACAAACGAGGGGGAACCAGATCTTATCCCCTTTGTTGCGAAGCCATGAGATTGTGGGAGTGGGCAATCTCCACTGGCTTTTTTCTGGTGGCAACGCACATTCCAGGGAAATCCAACATTCTTGCGGACAGCCTCAACAGATCTGTTCTGATGTCTTATGAGTGGTCTCTGAATCTGTCAGTAGCAGAGCAGCTCTTTCTAAAGTGAGGTTGGCCTTGCTGCAATCTCTTCGTCTCTGCTTCCAGTGCAAAGAGCAGCAAGTATTTTGCTCTAAACCTCACTCCAGGAGAGTCCCCCAGAGACACTCTGGTTCATGCTTGGCAGTCCGGCCTTCTGTATGCTTATCCTCCACATCCCCTGGTCCCAAAATTCATTCAGAAAGCTTGACGGCTGGGGAGCTTAATGGTCCTCATTGCCCCCTTCTGGCCTCACCCTGTGGTCTCATGTGGTGTGTCCTCCTTGGACATTAGATCTAGTTCCAGAACTGATCTCACATCCCTCGGGGATACCACACCCAGAGCTAGTCAGTCTGAATGTTACAGCTTGGCTGCTCCAGTTCCAGTGATGGCTAGGACTCCCGGGCTGCAATCTCCAGTTAAGAAGATTTTATTAGTGGCTCACAAATCATCCACTAGGAAAGTTTATTCCAGTAACTGCAAACATTTTTTGATTTGGGCATCTCAGCATGATTTGGATCCTTTCACTGCTCCCGTTCCTGCCATCCGACAATTTCTGGCAGATATTTTTCATCAGGGTGCCAGCTTTTCTGTGGTTAAGGTTCAGCTGGAAGCTATCTCCAATTTTCATATAGGAGGCAATTTGGCATTCCTAGCGTCTTCCAAATTTTGTAAAGCTTTTTTGAAAGGTACCTTTTTACTTTGGCCTACAGTCAAGGACCATATGCCACTTTGGGATCTTACTCTAGTTATACAAGCCATCCGGCAATTTCTGGCAGATATTTTTCATCAGGGTGCCAGCTTTTCTGTGGTTAAGGTTCAGCTGGAAGCTATCTCCAATTTTCATATAGGAGACAATTTGGCATTCCTAGCGTCTTCCAAATTTTGTAAAGCTTTTTTGAAAGGTACCTTTTTACTTTGGCCTACAGTCAAGGACCATATGCCACTTTGGGATCTTACTCTAGTTATACAAGCCTTGGCTTCTTCCCACTTTGAACCTACAGCTACAGTGGATTTGCAATGTCTGTCTTGAAAGGCGGCCTTTGTGGCTGCTATTACCTTGGCTAAAAGAGTGTCAGAGATTCAGGCCTCATCTGTTAAGCCCCCTTATATGGTGTTTTTATTTGCATTGAACAAAGTCCTTTAGCAAGTCTGACCAACTTTTTGTTTAATTTTCTAAGCCTTTCTTAGGGGAAACCTGTGTCAAAGGTGGCTATTGCTCTTTGCAAAACTCTGGCATATACAGCCAAAGGATTATCTCCACCAGGCCAGATTAAGGCACATTCTACCAGGTCTGTGGCTACTTCAGCTGTCTCTTTGGTCTAGGGTTTCTTTGGATGATATTTGCTCTGCGGCTACTTGGGCATCATCGCACACATTTATTTCACACTATAACTTGGATCTCCTGTCCAGAGGCAGGGCATCCTTTGACTCCACCGTGCTCCAGAATATCGTTCCATGAAGACCTCCCCAGGGTCTTTTGGTTGCTGGGGACTTTGTCCCACAGGTTGAAGATCAAATGAAAACAACAACTTCAGATAAAGTTATGTACTCACCATAACGTCCCATCTGAGTTTTTGCTTTTCATTTGTCTTCAACCATCCCTCCCTCGTTCCCCCGCCTTTTGCGGGTTGTGTGGTGGACCGGATAGAAGAGACATAGCCCTTACTTTGGCAAGCCTTTGTCTTTCCTACAGTGCTTTCAGGGTACTACTGCCAAGGTGTTAGACTCTTGGTTAGGTCGGAGTGCTACTGTGGACAGCAAACTCGATCTGAGAAGAGGAGGGAGGCAGGGGCATTATGGGTAGGGAGGAGGTTGGAGCTCAGGTCCGATGCTGGAAAAATGCGGTCGAGTCGGATCCATACCAGATCTGTATTCCCACAGGCTGAAGACAAATGAAAAGCAACAACTTGGATGGAATGTTATGGTGAGTACGTAACTTTTTTTTTTCTCCACATCCTCCTCTTCTGCTACTCACATTTCCCTGACTTCCTCAGTCCTGTGACAGTGCGCAAGTCTGCAGTGGACTGAACTCTGATGTTGTTCTTGTGCTGTATTGTATTAGTTGTTTTACTTCTGTTTTTCAGGCATCACCTCAGATTAATCAGACCTTGCTTCACTTTTATGTATTGGCCTGTGCTGCTGCTGTGCCCTGTATTCATTTCTTTGATCTTCTTCCTGTCATTGCCTATGTTCAGGACCATTTCAGTAAGTAAGTAAGCTTTACAACTAACAGCTGACAGATTTATTAGTTATTACCATTGCTGTAAATCACATTTTCAGTTTTTACATCCAGGGTCACTCCCCCCACAAGAATTATTTAATGTTGTTGGCACTCGTCTACCAGTAGAAGGAGCAGCATACGTCTAATAATTTAAGCAATCTGCAAATATCTGAAATCCATAAACAGTGCTGTGTATATAAAAAGTAGTATGTACTACTCAAAAAATTCATATATTAAAATGTGTATTATGTATTTTTGTTTTAATAGATTTGTTTCGCTGTCTTGGATAAAATGTTGTCATGTAAGTATTCTACCTAATGTTTTTTCTATTTCCAAAGTTAATTTTTAGTATTGGTTTACTTCTTTACTAGTTTTGTTTTCTTCATTATGCTAAGCTGTTGACCTCCTGAATACCTTTGCAAAGGGAGCCATATGATTGCTGATTGTGTGTACTGAATGAATGATGTCTGCAGCCTTTTTCCTCTGTGTGAAACTAAAGTTTTGTTTATGGGCACAGTGTTTTGAGTCAGATGCCTCGGTCAAGTATGACATATGATATTCTATTAGTTACATCTCTCTAGTCCTTTGCTTGACCCAGAGCTATTGTTAAGTAACTGAGTGCAGGACAGTACTTTGAAATACATTGGAAATATGCTAGCACCGAGCACCATCTAAGGTTTCACCATGTGGTGCCAGTTCCTGGCCCTGCATAGGTCTTGTCAGATTTGTATGTGAAGTACAAGTCAGCAGCTGACATGTCTAAGCTACAAACAGAATTTATCTGGGGATGTAGCTGCCATTTTGGCCATTACCATTGCTGTGAAAAGCCTTCTGACATTTTGTTCAAGTCATCTAGCCATAGGACAAAAACAAAATGAATTTTCTTTCAGATTTAATGGAAAGCTAGAGTTTTTGGTTTTTATATGTGATGTAAAGTTTACTTCCCTTCCCTCAGACATTTACTATGGCTAGGCCTGTGTTTGTTGTTTTCTTTAATATGCCACCGTCATTTTTATAATTCTTATTTCTACTGAGAAAAATATGTGCTATTTGAGCTGTTTTTCTTGCTTATGGCTGACACTTGGATAAATGTAGATCTGAAGTAGTTTACTTCATTTGGTCTTCAACCTGTGGGAATATGGATCCGTATCGGAGCCGAGCCGGCAAATATTACTAGCATCAGCTCCGAGGTCCAGACTCCTCCCTTTACCCATAATACACCTCCACTGCCTTCCACCCCCAGATCTCGTTTGCCGCGATTTGCTTATACATCATGTCTTCAGAGCTCCAGCTAGCAGTGGGTTATTTCACTACTGTAATTTAAAAACTTTCATTCTTTTTCATTGACCTAGGTTAGTTTAGGTACCCCTTCTCCCCTCCCATCGCTTTGGCATCGAGTGTTAGTCTGATTAGGTAAATAGAGTAGTTTGTTCTGTGGTGCCCCCCCCCCCCAGTGTTGTCTATAAACTAGCGTGGTGAGTGGGTGTGTGTGTGTTGGATGAAGAACGTTTTTTGCCTGCCTTTTTAAAGGCTTTCTTTCTTTCTCTCAGGATGGCTGAAAAGCTTGTCTTTAAGCGCTGCACAGAGTGTGGCTATAAGCTCTCCCTCAGCGGATGGCCACACTCTTTATGTGTTGTGCTTGGGTGTGGCCCACCTTAGTGTGGATTGCTCCATTTGTGTGGGGTTCAACCCCCGAGCTTTAAAGGATAGGAAGGCCAAGTTGGCACGCTGTGACTGCCTCTCCCTCTTCTCTTCCTCTACTGCATCTAAGCCTGTTGTAGCAGAGGAGAGATAGAGAAAGGGAGAAAGAATCGAAAACAAAGGAAAAGAGGAAGAGGTCCCCGGACCTCGCTTCTCCAAGCAAGTCAGCACGGATCTGTGACTCCCCTCTGCTTCAGTCTCCGAGGTTCTCCCCAGAGCCAGAGGAGGCACGTCCAGTCTCCTGGGCCTTGGTTCCCTGACCTGTCAGGTTGGAGTCCGTGGCCTCGTCACAGTCATCCTGCTCCTTATCTGATATGGATCTGGATAAGATGATGAGGCGCTTTATCCATACACAGATCCAGATGGGGGTCTTGCCAGCCCCCCCTCCTTTCTTTCAACCTATTTCTTCTTCCCCGATCTGACCTTCGGCTTCGGAGTACTCTGATCCGAGGTTGGCCTTGGTCAGGGGGTCGGCGCTGGCGGTACTTGTTTCCTCGATGCCGACAGCTGCCTGAAGCGTCTCTGTTCTGACCAGTTCTGATCTGAGACACTCTCTGAGCCAGAGCTTGGGTGTCGGATCCGATGGAGTAGAACCTTTTCCATCGGCTCCGACGTTGGGCCAGGTCCCCTCCCTTGGAGTTCCATCCACTTTGGGGCCGGCTCCGATTCTCACGTCGGAACTGGGGAGACCGGCCTCCTTATTAGCTTCCCAGGAGGTCTGCTCTTTTTTGGCATTCAATGTGGTAGAAAGGGTCCTCTCCAGATTGAGACCCCTGACTGCCCCCTTGGACTCCTCCCAGACCCCCTCGGCTCTGTCTACAGTCCCCATTGTCTTAACAGAGGGACAGCCCATGCTCGTAGAGCCTCAGACTGTTCCCCCTGAGGAACAGATGGCTTGCGAGCGCTCCCCTGAGAACCCCACTGGAGATGTGCCTCACAAGCATACGTACAAGAGGATGCAATTGGACTCCCCCGAGTCCCTCACCGAGGACACAGATTTAGATGATGGAGAGGGTTCCCCAAGATCACCTCCCGAGGAAGTCTCCTTTGGAGACATCATGGAGATCCTGCACCAGCGGGGAGGTTGGTCTGCCCCCAAGCCCTCTTCTAATGAGTCTCTGTTCCTGGAGGATTTCGGCATGGGCCCGTCTACTTCCTGGTTGTCCCCTCCCACGGATCCTTTAGTGGATTTGATCACCTTGCGGGCGTGGAAGGAACCGGACACCGTGGAGCCTATCCCCAAGCGTCCCAATAAAATTTTAAGCCCCCATTGACAGGCCATCCTGGAATAAGGGCTCCCCTGTAGAAGCCATGGTGGTAGCCAGCAGCCACTAAGAAGGAACTTGCTCAGGAGAGTTCCTCGGTCCAGCCTCCTGACCGGGACTCATGGATGATGGACTGCCTAGGGAAGTGGGTATATGCTTCAGCTACCTTTTCGATCAGGGTGCTGAATTACTTGGCCCATGTCACTAGACTCCAACCTGACCTAGTAAAGGAGCTGGAGGAGTCTCCCCCAAGTTCATGTTGCAGGAGGACAAGGCTTCATTCTCCGCGAAAATGGCCACTCTAAAAGCGGTATTAAATACGACCATGTGACTCCTCTCCCATGCTACGGAAGGAGCGGTTAGGGTGGCTGGGTCTGGCGTGTCCATGAGGCGTAACGCCTGGCTCAGGTTGTGTCAGTTTTCCGAACTCTTTAAGGTGTCTTTTGCCAATGCCCCTTATGATGGCTCTATACTTTTCGGTAAGACCATCAAGGAGACACTAGTCCAAAGTGAGAAGGATGGGAAGACACTGTCTGCCTTCGGAATCTGCTTCTCTAACCCTCAAAGGTCTTTTTTCCCGGAATCAGAGAGGGCAAAAGAAGATGTGGTTCCAGAAGTCTCAGTATTCCCGGGACACTCAGGGCTCATCTTCCCCTAGAGGCAGAGGGGGACAGATTGGACGCCGGCCCAGAGGCAGAGGGGGTCCACAGAACTTCGGGTCTCTAGAACTGTTCTCGGACAGACCCGGGCAGCAACCCTGAGGGGTTGCCCGGCTGCTCTACTTTGGAGGCTGTCGGGGGACGATTGTCCTTGCACCCAGCTGCATGGAAGTCCATAACAACAGACCGCTGGGTGCTTCAAATCATATCCAGAGGATATTCTATCCCCTTCGGGGGTTACCCCATATCTCCCAGACACCTCCCGGACATTCCACCCACGCAAAGGGAAGCAGCAGCACAGGAAATTTCCAAGCTGCTAGTAAAACAAGCCATCAAAACTGCCCCCCCCCCCCCAGATCAGTCTGGATCGAGCTTCTACTCCAGGTTCTTTTTGGTGCCAAAGAAAATGGGGGATTTAAGGGCCATGCTGAACCTATCTACCCTGAACCTGTCTGTTGCCAAAGAGAAGTTCCGGATGGTCACGCTACAGTCCATCATGCCATACCTGCAAGAGAGCGACTGGATGTGCTCGTTAGACCTCCAAGATTCTTACTATCACATAAAAATGCACAGAAGCTCCAGGAGGTTCCTTTGCTTCCGGCTAGGAGCCAATCATTATCAATTTCGGGCCCTAGCCTCTGGTCTCACCACAGCCCCCCGGGTAGTTACCAAAGTGATGGCGGTTGTAGCGGCTCACCTGAGGCTTCAGGGGATTCGGGTCTATCCGTACCTGGATGATTGGCTCCTCACTGCTCCCACCAAGCGTCTACTTTCCCAAACCAGGGATTACTTTCTGACACTTGCCCTGAGTTTGGGCATCACAGTCAACACATCCAAATCTCTCCTAGATTCTGTACAGATGATAGACTATATCGGGACCAGGATAGATACTCTTCAGTTCCTGACCTCGGCGAGAGTTCAACACCTCAGGATGCATGTCTCCCTGATCTACCGTTCTCACCTTCCAACGGCGGAATCAGTGTTGAGGGCCCTAGGCTCGATGGCGGCAATCATAACTCTTCTCCCATGTGCTCAGCTACACAGGCGGATTCTTCAGTCGACTCTAGCGGTTCATTGATCCCTGTTGGAACTGCCATTGACTTATCCTATCCACCTACGTCGAGTGTGTCGGTTGTCCCTCATATGGTGGATGAGCTCCGGACATTTTGGAGGGATGACCCTTTGTTCCAGCCCCGGCCCAAGCCACAGTGACCACGGATGCCTCCCAACTCTGGTGCGGGGGGGGAGTTCGGGCAGGACAGTCCAAGGTCTGTGGTCCTCCATAGAGACCAGCTTTTGCACATCAGTGTTCTAGAGATGAGGGCGGTCCTTCTAGCATTGCAGGCCCTTCATGCCTTTCTTCCTCTGGGGACAATTGCCATTCAGTCAGACAACATGTCAATAGTATGGTATATCAACAAACCGGGAGGGACCAGATCTTTACCCCCTTTGTCGTGAGGCCATGAGTGTGTGGGAATGGGCGTTCTCCACTGGTCGCTTTCTCATCGCAACACACATTCTGGGACCGTCCAACATCCTAGCAGACATGCTAAGTCGGACCATTCTGATGCCTTATGAGTGGTCTCTGAATTTGTCAGTAGCGGAACAGATCTTCAGTGAGTAGGGTCAACCTTGCTGCGATCTCTTCGCATCTTCTTCCAATGCGAAGTGCAGCAAGTTTTTTGCTCTGAATCCTCTGCCTGGGGAGTCCCCCAGAGGCGCTCTAGTTCATGCTTAGCCTCCCGGCCTTCTGTATGCTTACCTGCCATTAACTCTCATTCTGAGGTTTCTGCAGAAAGCTTGTCGACTGGGGAGCAATATTATCTTCATTGCTCCATTCTGGCCTTGCCAGGTATGGTTTCCCTTCCTTTAGTCTCACCTTCTGGCTCCACATTGGATCATAGATTCCATTCAGGATTTCATTTCACACCCCTCGAGGTGCCTCATCTGAGTCTGGACAGCCTGAAGCTCACGGCTTGGCTGATCCAGTCCACGTAATTGCTAGGACTCCCAGACTATCTTCCTCAGTTAGATCTATTTTGGTAGCTGCTCATAAGTCTTCAACCAGGAAGGTTTATTGCAGCAAGTGGAAACGTTTTTCTTTCTGGGCCTCTCAGAGGGTTTCAGACCCTTTCACAGCTCCTATTTCCACGATTCTTGATTTTCTAGCTGTTATTTTCCAGCACGGAGCTAGTTGTTCTGTCAAAATTCAGTTGGCTGCCATTTCCTATTTTCATGTGGGCGAGACTTCTGCTTCCTTAGCATCTTCCAGACTGTATAAAGCCTTTATCAAAGGCACTTTTTTGCTAGCCCCCAGTCAAAGATCCTATTCCTCTGTGGGAACTTGCTATGGTTCTCCATGCTCTGGTCGCTCAGCCTTCCGAGCCTGCCGCAACTGCAGGTCTAAAATTTTTGTCGTGGAAAACAGCCTTTCTGGTAGCTATCACCTCTGCTAGAAGGGTTTCAGAATTATAGGCCTTCCCCATCAAACTTCCATACATGATTTTTCATAAAGACAGAGTTTCCCTTCGGACCAATCAATTTTTTCTTCCTAAGGTGGCTTAACCAGTTAATATCAATCAGACCATAAAGTTGCCTCTGTTCTTTCACAGTTTTATGAACAAAATGGAATACAAACTACACATGTTGGATGTTCATAGACAGTTACGATTCTGTTTACACAGGACAAAAAATTTTCGTAAATCTGATCAATTGTTTGTTTCCTTTTGTAAACCCTTTTTGGTGGAACCTGTCTCCGAGGTCACTATAGCTAGATGGATTTCGTCATGCATCCTGCAGGTCCATAAGGACAGAGGCATGTCTTCTACAGGTCAGGTAAAAGCTCATTCCATCAGGTCCATGGCTACGTCTGCGGCTTTCTGGTCTAGAGTGTCTTTGGATGACATTTGCTCTGCAGCTACTTGGTCCTCATCTCATACATTTATTTCTCATTAAAAATTGGATTTGATTTCAAGAAGGAGAGCATCCTTTGGTTCCGTGGTGCTCTGGAATATCCTTCCTTGCGGGCCTCCCAGGATGTTTAGTAGCTGGGGATACTGTCCCACAGGTTGAAGACCAAATGAAGTAAACTACTTCAGATAAAGAAGTTATGTACTCACCATAACGTTCCATCTGAGTAGTTGTACTTCTTTTGTCTTCAACCGTCCCTCCCTCCCTCCTTCTCCCAGACCTTGGCGCATGATCAGCCTACAGGCTGCAGTATAGGTCACAAATATATTATCAGGTCAGGTTTTCAGTATAAGTTCAGCAAACTCGATCTGGGGGATGGAAGACAGTGGAGGTGTATTATGGGTAAGGGGATGAGTCTGGAGCTCGGAGCTGATGCTAGTAATATTTGCTGGCTCGGATCCGATACGGATCCATATTCCCACAGGTTGAAGACAAATGAAGTACAACTACTCAGCTGGAACATTATGGTGAGTACATAACTTCTTTTTCTTAATGAATGACTTTGGTGATGAGCAGTTCTCATTGTCATTTGTTTTTCTTCACCTGGTTTCTTAGAATACTCTCCTTGTCTTCCAGCTGGAGGATTTCCTCAGACCTGGTCTGTGGCTTTTTGGTGATGATGGGTCAGTGTCAGTTACCCTAGCTTTGCTGTAAGAGTACCCCCATTCCTGGTCCTGTTATAGTGGCAAATACAATGGCGTTTACTTTGAATCAGTATGATTCCCTGCAAGGATACACCCATGTTGGATAGTGGTTAGATAGATGTCTCTGTCTCTGTCTGACAGACATATGACCATTTTGGTTACATTATCACCACCTCCTTCCCCCCTTTAGGATCCTGGAGGAGTTGTACTGCATATCTAGTCATTCTATTGTTGGGATGGTGCATTTCCATACTCTGGTGGGAGAGAGCATAGAGTAGCACTTAATTGCTGCTCCATATATTGCATAAACAGGGATATTTGCCCATCCCATTTTAAAGGAGTTTCATGGAATAGTATTTAAAGAATGATCCTAGCTTATGAACGATAAGATTTTGGAGGAGCAAATTAAATTGTAGTTTGCTGAGGGATTCTTTAATTGTCTGTGAGCCATATTTCTCTACAACTGCTGAAAAATTTCAAGACTTTTTCCCCCAAACTGTCATTCATCAGAAAAATGTTGATGAGTAAAGTCAGTGAAGCAGCAAAACAAATTAAATCACAAATACAGCAGGTGTCAGATACAGAGTTTATACACTCCCTCTTGAATAGATTTTTTTTAATTTTATTTCATCTATCTTTCTATCCTTTGACTGGTTTATACACTCCTTCATGAATATATTTCTATTTTATCTGTCTTTCTATCCTTTGACTGGATTAGTCACACTAGGTTATTGGCTTTTCAAGGTAGACATGAGGTAGTATTTATACTACTAGAAGAAATTTGGCCAGACCATTGAGGAACTTCCCTTACTCTTTTTTTTTTTTTTTTTTATAGGTGCCATGGGCTCTTATATCCACCTGAGCTACTACAAACTCAGCAACACCAACTTTTTATCCACTTTGTCTAAATCATCATCATTAACCCCCTTTTTCTTCATTTCTACACAGGGTTGGTGTGTTGTGTCGACCGTTGCCATCTCTTTATTCAGCGCCCCTCTCCTACCTTCTTCGACACTCATGCCTGACTGTTGCAGGTCTTCTCTCACATAATCCATCCATCTCTTCGCTGGGAGCCCTAATTTCTGCTTGCCTTCTTCCTGTGCATCCCAAATCATCTTCACCAGATTGTCTTCTGCTTTTCTGCATGTGCCCAAACCACTGTAATCTGTTCTCTTTGACCGCTTTATCTAAACTAAGAAAGTAATTTAAAATGTAGTTCTTTAGATCTTTCATTTAGATTTAAAGACTCAGTTTGTACAAAAGTTAATATTGTGAGGTGTAGTTCCTGTGGTACAGGGTTTAATTCCCTCAGTCCTCATTTGCCTTCGCTGTGACCTTAAGTAAGTCATTTAACCAGATATTGCTCCCAAGTCACCTCTGAAAAGGGAGTGTGTGTCCAGTGCACCTACCAGTTTGACAAATAGGATTATTATTAGAAACCCATAACCACTGAGGCTCTATCAAAAATGGGTCTTTGTGTATTAATAATAATCTTGGGTGACTTCCATGTTTTGCATATCCATACTAAATTTAAACATATAACAAAAGGCTGAACATTGAGCATAAAGTCCAACATATTAAGGAATGTATCACCTTTAATAAGAAAATCAAACTTCAACTGCATCAGTTATAAAAATCAGTGTTTATGGCTCAGTCCCTGAGAAATTTCTTTAATATTCAGTCTTGAAGAAGAGCTGGGGTAAACAAAAATGAGTGGGTGCCAAGACCAGATGCATTTCATTTAGAATATTTGTTGTGTTCTAGCAGTCATCCAGCTACTTTAACCTTTTAAGATCCAAGATACTCTACCTCATGTTATGCTACAAACCATTGTGTGATATACACTTATTTGGTTCAGTAGCATACAGATGAAAGCTTTAACTTTTATACACTGACTGCTCATCTCCCCTTTGACTATCTAGCCATGTATCCATTTGGTCCATTTTGTTCCTCCCCAGTTATAGCTTCAGGATGTTATGAGGTAGAAGTGAGAGCTGGGGGCAGTGATTTTTAGCACAAGAAAACCTTTTAATGGCATAGACTTGAAAACTTACTTTATGGGGGGTGGGGGGCTCCCATCTTCCCTCTCCCCTTTGTACAGCCATATTCCCATTTTGTTCATCCGTGGTTCTGCTATTAAGATGTCAGGATGTAGAGGTGAGAGCTCAGGGTTTTGATTATCATGATGGAGGTTAGAAGTTTCTTACACTCCTCATCGCACCCCCCCCCCCGCCCCATTCACATGGAAGAGACAGAATAGTGCAAGAGACTGCCAGGTTTATTGCAAGTACATTCTTCAACACACTTGTAATACTTGACTGGAGTGCCTGCACTCTTTATCCAGGCTTGTAACTCTCAGCTGTTGTACAGAGCACAGTAATGGAACTTTCTCAGTCACATTACTGTAGAGCATAGAACTGAATCTTTCCTCGAATGGCATTCCCAGCACAACTTTAGCACACTCCTTCCCATTGGAACAGATGAGTTGACCTTGACTATTCACTTCCATTTCTCCATGTCTGAATATTCTAGTGCCAGCTGATTGAACCCGGGTTATCTGAGTGTACCCTGGTTTTCATCCCTTTGTGCCACTGAGTTGGCTAAATGTTATACACTTGTCACTATAATTCACTCTTTAGGAATCAGTTTACTATTTCAGTGTTTTATTGTTATTTTCTAACTAACAAGTGCTTGATAAGCTACCAAGCCTTCTATGAAACTAGAGCACAATCAATGAAGCCCTAGCTTATGAGCCCTAGCACATGAAGCCTCATTGACCCTTCTCACTCTGGGCCATCAAGGCCTGTTGGATTTTACATAACCCACCTTTTTTGTCTGAAAAGAGTTCTCACAACTAACTCTTTTTTTTTTTTTTTTGGTGAAGTAGGTGGGCATCTTTTACATTTAGATGGAGGGGAACCAGACAACTCTTAACTGTCTTTTGTCATCGTAGATTCAGGTGAGGTTTCTTCATGGTTTGAAATCACCATAACAGACACAGGAATAAGCTTCTCAACTGCAGTTTCTAGACGTCTGTCAGATTTGAGTGATAACACACGTTAGAACTTCTGTGCTGCTCAAAAACATTTCTGTCTTGCCTTTGTCATATGTGTAATAATAAAGATGTTTGGGGGGGGGGGAGAAAGAAATTTCTCTCACTCAAGAGAACGTGAACATGCCAGTTCTTTTCTACAGTTCCTATAGTTTAGAATGGGATCCTGATGTTTAATGCAGAAAAATTTCCTTTGCCAATTAAAAAAGTTAAGTTAGGGAAGTGTGTGGTGTTTGTGGAGTATGTGTGGAGTGTGTGTGTTGCCACTAAATTACAAAATAAGCTCCATACTGCCATGTTCTTTACTACTTTGGAGCGAAGCAGATTGAGAAGCTGATGTAAGTGGCAGCATTTCCACTCAGCAACTCAGAGGTGCAACAGGGTGAATTTCTTACCTTACCTTGCTCCTTAAAGAATAGCACAGGCTAAAAATACCTAGTTCTGGGAATCCCTAGGAGGATGTCAGGTGAAAGAAGTGGAGGGCAGACATGAATCACAAAGTGCCAGAGCTAAGTTTTTAGCTGAGCTAATCTTACTGTAGCTGTGCATCATAGTTTTACCCTTTTATAGTGAGAATGGAGATTTTTGGCCATCCTCATCTTTGGTAGATGAAGGACCTTGGAGAGGTGTACCTCTGAGGTTTCCTTTCAGGTGTCCTCCGACGTAAGCGCTTTACTTCTCACGATTGAATGACTGAAGCGCTCTCTCCCAGATGGCATTCTGCTTAAGGGCAGTCTCTTTAGCCCTCTGGCCTTATCTCCATCATTGAACCTAGGAGCCGGGACTCCACTCCACATCTTCCCTGTATTCAACAGGACTGATGTCCCATTTGAATAGTGTCAATCACAGCTTTTAGTGCCAGGGCTCATAGGCTGGGCCTTCAGTATCAGGCAGTTTGACATTTGGTGGCATCCACCTAACAATTGTAATAGCACACCAGCATGGTTAGGAACTTAATATGTATGCACTGATAAAGGTTGTAGTTTGTGTAGCTAGAAGGCAGCTCCGGTACTGCTGTTTTAGCTACAAAGGTGGCAGCTGTCCTTTGCATATTCTGAGCTTTGACTCAAAATGGAGCAGTTGTTACCTTGTCTCTAGGATGGGCTTCAGTGTCTCAGTGCAGCACTGATTTTGCTAATGCACATACGTGACCTGAAACCCTAGCTAGATGACATTGCTCAGGCATTTCTTCTTCGTGGAGGAACCAAGACAAATGGTACATTCTTGTAGACTTTTTCTAGTGGTAGGTTCTCTGTAGTCAGCTTCGCAGAAAGGTTGAAGACCTCCAGAGGGGGAAAGCCAAGATCTTACTGTTGTTGGATGTCTCTGTACCCCCTATCTTAGTGCCTTCTTCCAGATCTGGCCAAACTCCAAGAAAGGAAGTAACCCCTTCTCAGACTGTCACTCGAATCACAAAATCTTTTTCACCCAAGTTATATTGGTCAAGTCTTCGAGAGGGCAGCTATTCTGACCCACCTGCTGCAACTGTAGCTACTGTCTAGGGCTGTCTATGGAAGGATTCTGTGTTACGTGGATACTCAGCACATAGAACCAGTAAGTTCTTGACATGGCCACAGATGGCCACTTCTTAGAGCTGTTAGGCCTTTCCTCCAGAAGGGGATCCATTTAGAGACCAATCTTTTTCAGCAGAGCTCTAGGGAAAGCCTCAGTTCTTCTGATCTATCCTTTAGAATGAGGTCTAGAGCTCTCCTCACACCTCCTCTTACCTATAATGAGGATAGAAGGCATCTAGCTCACCTCGCATTTTACTGACTTCAAGTATAACAATGAGTTATTCCTGAAAGTAGTTCTCTAGGGTGACTGCATTTTCTGCAGCAAGGTGCCTGGATTGTTTTGTTGTGTATGATAAGACTCCTTTTGACAAATCATTGTATGGGTGTTTCTCCATTTTACTCTGGGTGAGCATCAGTTTGCACAATGCAGAATGCTGTGATTTGGTCTCTTTGTTCAGTGTTTACCAAGGCGCTAACCCTTCTGGTATGGTGGAGACCTTGCTGGAAAGGAAACTGTCTGTTCTTATACCTGGATGACAGCTTGCTGGTGAGCCTCATTAAGCAGTTTTCTGGAGTGACCGTTTCTGTGGTTACAGACTGTAGTTAATTTCATAACCTGGGACAAGTCATCTCTAATTCTGTCTCAGAGCATTACCTTAATTGGCACAGAGCTTGACATTCTCCTTTATCATTTGGTCCTGGTTGGAGTGGGCTCAGATTTCATTTTGACAGCTTGTTCGAGGACATCGTAGAGATCCAGGCTGAGCTCCTTGTGCATTTTCTTGGCTTAATGGCACTCTTGATCTTCACTGTGCTTTTCACACATCTGAGGAAGCATGTGTATTGGAGTAGACTGTGAGGTATGATACCTCTGATATAGCTATAGGGATTCCATGTGCTTTTGAATGTCCTCCTGGATTCAGTCCATTGATTCCAGGCCTTGATATGGTGGGTGTTTATTGCAGACTTTTGATGGATCTTTGCTTTTTGCAGCTGAGTCTGTTCTAGACCCTTAGTACTGACACTTAGCTGACAAGATGGTGAGTTCATCTCCTATCCTCTTTGGTTCATGGAAAGTGTCCCCCCCCCCCCCTTGGAGAGATGCCCCTTGACAAAACAGGTTAAGTTGCAGGCAGTCTTTCTTCAAATGAAAACTTTGGAGCAGAAGCGCGTATTCTGTTGATTCTGCTATGTTGACCCGACAGACTGTCATGTTGTACTAGAACAACTAAAGAGACATGCTTACTGTATCCCCCCTCTTGCGTAGAGGTAGTGGAGATCTGGCAGTGAGCTATACATCACAGTATCACCTTCAGTTTGCATTTTTAACGTAAACACATGAAATTTTTTCTGAACTCACTGAACCACTCCTCTAATCCTCTCCTGGAGCTGAATATTAAGGACTTTTTGTCTGTTTACGTTTTTTTAGGTGTGGAGAACCTCAGAGATGAATCTGTTTGCCATGTTGAAGAATGTAGTCCTGCTCCACTTCTGCTTGGTATAGCAAGGCAAAATGGAGATAATGGTAGATATGCTCTTCACTTTATGGCAGAGGAGATACTTCTGCATCTTCCCAGTGTTCCATCTCATTCTACTGTTAATCACAAAATTAAGATGCAAAAGAACAAAACTTGCCCATCTCTGTGACACTGAAGAATGAAGTCTTAACTGTGACCTAATCAATTTGATTTCATCTAGCAGCTAGGGTTCAGGAGGTGGCAGGTGGGAGAGGATTAAAATGAGCAGTAGGTGTCAGCTTGCATGTCATCGAGGGGCAGGAAGGTGTATAGACCTGCTGTTTTACTGCTGGCTAGTAGAGGCCAGGTGCTTGCCTGTAGGAAAGGTGGACACCAGCAGTGATTTAGATGATATGAGAGGCATGCTCACTATGCAGTTTGTGCTGTTGCCAGAACTAAACTTGCCCAACAGTGTACCACTTCTGCCATCTGCCATGGAGGTCGGTGGGTTAGGGCATGCAAAAAGTCCCAATAACTATCTGGATGATGATTTTTCTGTGACATGCTTAGTTCATGGGGGAATGAATGGGCAGTTCAGCTCACATGCTGTTTGGAAAGCAGGTGGCCTCTTTGGTCTCAAGTGGACTGATGGTTAGCAGGCAGCACTGCCCCTCACCTCATAAGTATGTAACTAAGTAAATGAAACACATGCCTTATTGTTGGTAACCAGAAAGCCTGCGTAAAAGGTCTCCTTTCCTTGCCAGCACAGTAAAACCTTCCTACTACAAACCAAAGAAGTCTGTCCCTTTTACTTTTGGGCAGCAGTAGCTTCTACCCAAAGGTGTTACTCCTAGCCTAGATCCCACTAGGCTGACCTATTTTCAGAAGTCATCAAAGCTAATTGGAAATCTTTCAGCTGTCATATATACTCTACCAAGTATAAAAGTTCTCTGTATGCACAGAAAGGTGTCCAGTGCTGCCCCAGTTAGTCAAACTACAAATGCCTGTGATGACTTGGACACCTAGGTTCATAGGTATGTACTAGGCTATCTTCCCGAAGGCATTTATAAGCCTAGCCAGAATGTGTTGGCTTTCGCAGCCCCCTTAGATTAGTTCCCTGTGCCTTTGTCCAGCAGAGCCATTGAAGTGATCCCTGGGGTAAACTTCCTGTTTAAGCACACACCGCTGTATATATAATCCAATAAATAACACCAACGCTGAGCAAAAATCACCTTTATAACGACACAAAGCTTTCAGGTATTACACCCTTTCTCAATGCTTAATACAGGTTCATTAAAAAACAAAGTTTAAATAAGAGTCATAAAATCACACGACACACAGCCCAACATCATGTGAACAAAGTAAAGCAATAGTGCAATAAAAGATCAAACAGTATCTATAATACAAAATTTACATACATAAGAAATTTCATATATACAAAAATACATTAATAAAAAAATTACATATATAAAGAAATTTTTTTACATATAAAGAAAATATATACTATTTACATTTGTAAGAATACAAACAAGCCTTACTTTAACTTATTACGCTGTATTTTAGTCAAAACAGGCTTCAAAGAAACAGCAGAATTCAAGCCTGGTTGACTATCTGCTGAAAATCTAACAATCCATTCAAACTCCTTGACCTCTAATGAATTGCCCATACCGCCTCCTCTAATGTATGGATAAACAACGTCAATTACTCTAAACTTAAATTTATGATCTAAACCATAAGTATTAATATGCTTAAATAATGCATTATTTTCACAAGCCCTTCTAATCTCAGACTTGTGTTCTATTATACGATCTTTTAATTTCCTAGTCGTTTTTCCAACATAAAATGAACAACAAGCAGTACAAGTTGCTAGATAGACTACATTGTTAGTATTGCATGTAGCGGACACACCAAATATATACTCTTTGTGTGTTACTGGATGCAAAAACGTATTGTTATCAGGTTTCTTACACAAAATATCACCACAACAGGTACAATTACCACATATAAAAGTACCTTTCTTTCTCAAAGTACTACCAAAATCTGCTTCTACTTTGAAATCTTTATAACATAACATGCTCTTTATTGACTTCATGTTCTTATATGCAAATTTAGGTCTATCATCCAAGACTGCCTTAACTTCATTAGATACCATTAATACTGTCCAATATTTACTTATAATCTTTATTACTGACCTCGTCTCAGTATTATACGAAGTTATATATCTGAACCTCCCTTCTCTGGCATCATCATGACGAACACTATCCTTATATTCATCATTTGATAAGAATATGGGTTTAAAGGTAGTTGACCTATTACTTACTACTTTAGTCTTAATATCAGCCAAAATTTTAGGATCATATCCACTATTTAAAAGTTCTTGATATACTTCTTCTAACTGTTTTGAAAAACAAAAATCATCTGTATTAAGCCTACTAATTCTACCTACCAAATTGTGCCATAACTATACTTTTAAAAACACGAGGAGCATGCATACTAGATCCATGTAAATACCTCCCTGCACTAACTTCTTTTCTAAAAACACTGGTATTCATTATACCGTCATGATAGTCTATATTAACATCCAAAAAACTTATAAAACTATCAGAAAATTCCATTTTAAATTTTAAAAAACTAGTTGTATTGTTCAAATAGCTTAAATATTCATGTAAATCTGAAGATGACCCATTCCAAATCAAAAAACAGTCGTCCACAAATCTTTGGTAGAAGCACACATTGGCATTTAAAAATTCTTTACCATCAAAAACTTAAAGTTTCTCCCATTGATATAAAACTTAATTTGCTTAAGTATTTGCTACCAGTGTGCCCATGGCTTTAAGTACAACTGTTTGTTAAATAAAAAAACATTATTGGACAGCACCAAGTCAAGCAAGGAACAAATGTTCTCAATATGCCTAGCTGTAAATGATGAAGAACGTACCAAAAGTTCACGAATCAAATTAATGCCATAATCATTAGGAATTACTGTAAATAATGAAGTATATAAAACGTAACCAAAAATATATCCTTATTAATATTCAAAGTATCTAAACTAATATACCATTGCTTTAATTTCAAGAGAAAATCTGTTGTGTCTTTCAACACAGTTTCACAAGCAGATAAAATTGGATGCAACTGCTTCTGTAAATACACAGAAATAGGCTCCGTTATCCAGCCATTACCTGAAACTATTGGACGCATAGGAGGGTCATGCCAGGATTTATGGATTTTCGGTATGCCATATAACTGTGGTATCCAAAAACGTACCACGGAGCCCTTGTACCAGCAACAACAAGTAGGTAGTCTTAACGAATTTATTTATCACAAACGTTTTCGCCGGACAAAGGTGCAGCTTCCTCAGAGAAAACAAATTAACAATGAGGTAAAAGTGCACGCCCCTTTTATACAAAGAAAAAGGAAATGACAACATGGTAAGGTGAAACTCATTGTAGTAATTGGTAAACAAGTAGAAGCCTACACAAGAACAACTTGTTCCTCAAAGAGAAAATGCAAACATTAATTCATGTTAGTAATAAGCATTTCAAAATGTGGAATGTTACCAAAGAAATAAACATAAAATTTAAAATGACATATTTAAAATTCTTAAAATATGTGAAAGAAATCATAACGTTAAAGTAAAAATTCAACATAAAAAGTCATTCAAATAGCAACTCATAAAAAAGTAAGTATAATATGCAGTAATGGATTAAATCTTAGTAAAAAAGTAATGGTAATCCATTATAAGTATGAACCATAATGAGCAACTGTGTACCTTAAAGATATTATTGTATAAACAACAATAATAACTAAAGTCTTGGCAATATTTAACATGAGAGGTGCTACAACAAAGGCACGTCACATGAAGTCAGAAACAAAAAATTTTGTATATTTTAAAAAAATCTTTATGTATGCATAAGAAAGTAAGGAATATCTACAAAGGGGGGTACTACCTTAAATAGCTCCTCAATTTGAGTACTGCTGAGATGTTACAGTTTTCGTTTAAACCCGGGTAGCAAAATGCGCCTAAACGCAGTTGCCACTCCAGTTCACGTACTTCTAAGAGTAGAGTTATTGGGCCTCCCCGGATGTTATTGGTCACTTGATCTATGGCCATAAACGAGAAAGAGTGCCCAGGGTGGTTGGCAATGTGTTTAGCCAAAGCGTTAACGTCAGAGTTTTTCTTAATTGCATACATATGCTCATAGACACGGTCCCTAAGTCTGCGGTCAGTCTTTCCCAGATAAAATGAGGGACAGCAATCACAAAGAGCCAGATATACAACTGATCTACTTTCGCAGTTGAGTGGAGCTTGGATTAAAAACTTCCTGTCCCTTATAGTGTAGGTCTGCCCTACCTTCATTTTGTAACACCAGTTGCAAAACCACATGGGTACATCCTGTGCCTGTTAAAGGTTTTTTTAGTTAGGTCCCTCTGTAGAAGTTCCTTAAGATTGTTGTTCCTCTTGAAGACAAAATTAGGACAGGGGCCTAATTTCTCAGAGAGGCCAGGACTCCCAAGATAAATTGCCAGTTTTTCTTAATCAATGCAGTGGTAGTATGAGTGTTAAGACTAAATGTGTGGACGTAACTAATGGCAAAATCGTACATATGGTTGGTCAGAGAGATGTCATTAGGAGAGGGGGAACACTCAATGGGTGACAGTAGTGTGTTGTTAGAACTAAGGTCAAGTAGTACATGGCTTTGCAAGATAGGTTTATAAACCCCGTTTATCCTTTTGGCTGTAACTTCAAGCCTAATTTCATCAATGAGATTCCTCCGGTAACCCCTATTAAGGAACATGTTACACAAAAGTGTGCATTCGTTCTGGAAGGTGTCAAAATCACTACACATTCTAACAGCCCTAACCATTTGGCCCTTCACAATAGATTTCTTTTGTTTGAAGGGATGGTGGCTTGTGAAGTGCAAGAACGAATTACAGTAAGTTGGCTTTCTGTAAACACAAGATGTGTAGGTGTTCCCTTCCTTTCTCAACTTTACATCGAGGTAATCGATTTCTACAGGTGAAAAATTAGAAGTGAATTTCAAGAAGTCAGTAGTACCATTTAGAAACTGTAAGAAGTCTACGGCTTCTGTGTCATTACCATGGAAGAGGATGAAAATATCATCCAGGTAACGTGTGTAAAATTTCACTGTCTGCATCCTTTCACTGGAAAAAAGGAAGTTCTTTTCCCAAAAACCCATAAAGAAGTTGGCGACTGAGGCCCCACAAGGCGAGCCCATCGCCACGCCTTTTTTCTGTAAAAAGTAATCCTTATCAAAAAGGAAGTAATTACATGAAAGGACTATGTCCAAGACTTCTGTAACCAAGTCAATTTCAGTCTGTGGTGCTCCACAGTCTAAAAGCAGGAGGGAAATCCATTCCACAGCTTCTTGGTGTGGAATGGAGGTGTATAAGTCAACAACGTCGATGGTGAGAAAATTATTCCCATCATCGAACGGAATGTTGTTGAAGTTGTCTAAAAGACCAGGAGTCTTTACATACACCCCGAAGGTCCTTCAGGTATTTAGACAGGATAGTGTCTACCAATCTGGCGCTGGGATATGTCATAGATGATCTACCATCAACCAGCGCACGCATGGGGGATTATTGACATCCTTATGGACCTTGGGGATGCCAAACATGACTGGAATTTTTGGCATAGAGATGTCGATGTAATTGTAAGTTTCTATGTCAATCTTACCCTGCAAGAACAAGTCACGGAAGACGCCTCATCATACTATGGGTACGGTGTATTTCATTGAGAGAAGCAGGGGAATAGGCAGGTGTGTTAAGGACATCGAGCATTTTTTCGTTATACAGTGAATTGTCCATAATTACAAGTCCACCCCCTTTATCAGGTTTGACTACTCGAACTGGGTAATGGCATAATTCATCTAAGAGGGAGACTTGTTCTTTAGTAATGTTATACCGAGGAGTTTCGGTATAACTATTACATGCCTTAAAGGAATGTCTGATGTCTGCTTCACAGATCCTTTCGAAAAGCTGAAGAGAAGGGTGGATGGGGGGGTTATACACACTCGGTAGTTTGAGAGAATCATGTGGCAAGGCAACTTCATTGCTAAACAGTAACTTGAAATTTAACTTTCGGACAAAGCATTTTAGTTCAATAAGTTCCTTGGATATGTCACCCATTTTACTAGGGACAAATGTGTAACCAAGGGAAAGTAACTCAACTAATTCCTCCCTTAGTTCCAAGTCTGTGAAATTGTAAATAGTGAAGTCCCCTTTACGGTTAAGTATAATTCTTGGACCTTGGTGTAGGAAACAAGGGTTAAGGTCAGCAGTCGTGGTGAAGGAGGAAGAAACACCTGCTGTGTAAGAGAAATGAGAGTCCGAACAGTCAAGAACTGAGAGACCAGGGGAAGCTTCTTCCGCTTCTATCTCTTGTTGTGAAACTGTCGGTGGTTGCGGTTGCCTAAAAAACTGTTGTTGTTTTTGTTAGTATTGGTCCTATTTGTGTTGGTGTTATTATTGCCTTGATTACCCTTCTTAAACCCTTTAATCCTGTCACTGCGTCTAGGGCCTACCTCCCCCACTCCTACCTCATCTTCGTGAAAGTGAGGGCTGGCCGAGACAGGGTGGGGTGCAGGGTTAGGATGTTCCTGGTGGGTACTAGTAGTAGTGTTGTGAGATTCAGAAGCCTGTAATTTAGGATATGCAACGTTATCCTGATAAGCCAATCTGTCTCTGACTAATTTTTTATTTTGTTAAGCTTTAGTTTGACAAGAAGCGTGTTAATACTAGAAAGGGTACGGTCATAGTCGAAACTGTACCTTACAAAATTCAAGTCTGCTTTAATCTCCTTGTCTAAAACATCAATCTCCTTCAGGAGAACACAAACATGTTGGTTATAATGTTTCACAATAAGCTGTAACAGATCTAAACCTTGCTGTTGGAATAAGTCTTTTAAGTCACAAAGGAAATTGTTGTTGTTGATTAAGCCTGAAGGAGAAAAAGTACTACGTAGACCTTTTGGAACAAGTTTCTCATGAATGCACTGGTTAAAGTAACCAATCTCAAGCTGTAACTTTTAAGTTTGAGAATTTTACTGTCAAAGATCTTTAATTTATTGGACAGTGACTCATTACTTGAAATGGTATCATGCTGATCAGCTGTACTTTCCATAGGGTTAGAAAAACAAAGTTGTCAGTATTTGTCATCCATTCAGAAAAATGAATGGAGCATTCACATTGTCAGTCTGGCCTGAAAAGAGCCAGTGTTAACAGCTGCAGCTATACGTAAAGAAGAAGTTGCAGGCCCAGTGGGCCAGGCAGAGTTAGTTGTATTATAATTAACTGAATGTTCTCCACTACTGTTAATGTCTGCACCTAATAAAAGGGCAGGAATACCATTAGGAAAAGTACCTGTAGTTGCCTCCAATCTTGTACCACTGTTGACAAGGCCAGCAGATGTAGATGTAGAAGGCGGTGGTGCATTATGTTCATTTGCAGAATGAAAAGGTTGTCCTGCCGGTATTAGAGAACCAGAGTTCGCCTGTGTAGTATTAGTGGCTGAAGAGCCTTGAGTAGATAAAGGTATAGAAGCTACCTGGCGGTTCCTGTTGCCATTAATACCTTCCAGTAAGTCAAAGCGTGCATTAAGCTTGTCGAGTCTTTCCGACAATGAAATCAGCAAGGCAGGCACATCAAGAAGTGGATTAGACTGCGCTTCCTTCACTCCAGAATTAAGAGAGATGCGAGGGCTGCTGGGACAAACAGGGCTCCGTGTGGCCAAGATACCAAACAGGAAAATGCAAAAGACAAGAACAACTGGAATCCAAAAACGTACTACGGAGCCCTTGTACCAGCAACAACAAGTAGGTAGTCTTAACGAATTTATTTATCACAAACGTTTTCGCCGCACAAAGGTGCAGCTTCCTCAGAGAAAACAAATTAACAATGAGGTAAAAGTGCACGCCCCTTTTATACAAAGAAAAAGGAAATGACAACATGGTAAGGTGAAACTCATTGTAGTAATTGGTAAACAAGTAGAAGCCTACACAAGAACAACTTGTTCCTCAAAGAGAAAATGCAAACATTAATTCATGTTAGTAATAAGCATTTCAAAATGTGGAATGTTACCAAAGAAATAAACATAAAATTTAAAATGACATATTTAAAATTCTTAAAATATGTGAAAGAAATCTAGCAGTAATTTAGAAACAGACAAAAAATATTTAACCTTATCCATCAACACAATAGCACCCCCCTTATCAGCCTGTTTAATTACTATATTTGAATTAGCCTTAAGCTCTTTAAGGGCTAAGTACTCTTGATATGACAAATTATAATTCCTTTTACTAATTTCAGCGTATAAACGTCTTAATTCCTTCTCACAAAGATCATGAAAAGCATTGATAACTGGATTATTAACAGGAATAAAAGTACTACATCTTTTACAGCTCAATTGTGTAGATGTAGTATTTTTAAACAACAATTTAAACTCACATTCCTGGTAAACTGTTTAAGGTCTACTAATGCAGACACTATATTACCATTTGCTGTAGGTATAAACCCAAGTCCTTTTTGCAAAAGTCTAGAATGTAAAGCCTCTAGAGTAAAGGCAGAAAGATTTAAACAACTTGCCACTACCTTCGGACTACTTTCAACTGTTTACTGGACTGTCGATCTTCCGTTTTGTGGAATATGAAGTTTGTCTCGTGGTCGATCTCCCTCTCGACACAGAACGCTCCTTTACCTTTTCTGCTTGGTTTAACTGGAAAGGCTTATGAAAAAAGCTTAAAGTAGATTGATGTGCAGCCTTCACTTCGTTACTCTTTTTAGCAACACCAGTATTTTGTCCACTCGTAGATACATTCATAGCCACATTATTGTCATCCATTTGCGACGCAAGCGTAATAGAAGTGGGCGTGGTTGCAGCTACAGAACTAGCCGGTACAGTCACTGTCTTCTCATGAGAAGGAGAGTGGGGAACTATTTCAGGAAAGTCATCTAATGAATCTAAAGCAGGTTTTCGCAAAACAGATTTAATAACACCATCATTCACATTCTTGGCCACCACTATGTCACTCTTGGGCCAAGAAAAAATGTGACCTTTTTGAAAATCCCCCATATCTTTCAATAATTTCCGTTTTTTAACAGCTTCCAAACGATCATCAAGTGTATGCAGTCTGTCTATCATTTGTTGGTAATTAGAAGACAAATTCTTAAAGCAAGACATTGCTACTAAGTCAGTCTCCATACTTACTATTTCTTGTCTCTGTTCTTCCTCTATAGAAGAGAAGAAATCATTCATTAACTTCATATAATCCAAACTCAGTCTTAAATTCAACTGCTGCCACCGCTTAAGCAGGTCAGGGTAGGCGTTTCCATAAGAGGGCATTTTTAATACTCTAAGGCCCCGAGGTACAATGCCTCTGTCTAAGTATGCCATAAAACTAAAGCTCTGCCATTGTAAGTGCTTATAAGCTCCCACCTTTCTCTCCAGTAGTTGTAATTTTTTATCAAATTCTGCTGAGTCTACCACCGACATCAACGGGATCTCATCAGTACTTAAACATGATGTAGACACAAATTGCAGTAAAGGATTAACATCACTTGCAAGTAACGTTTTTCAGGCTATGAGCAGTTTCCATCTGGGCTGTGAAAAGACTCTCAATAGTTCACTCAACAAAACAGCAAAAAAAAATCAATTTAAGCACACACCGCTGTATAGATAATCCAGTAAATAACACCAACGCTGAGCAAAAACCACCTTTATAACGACACAAAGCTTTCAGGTATTACACCCTTTCTCAATGCTTAATACAGGTTCATTAAAAAACAAAGTTTAAATAAGAGTCATAAAATCACATGACACACAGCCCAACATCATGTGAACAAATTAAAGCAATAGTGCAATAAAAGATCAAATAGTATCTATAATACAAAATTTACATACATAAGAAATTTCATGTATACAAAAATACATTAATAAAAAAATTTACATATATAAAGAAATTCTTTTACATATAAAGAAAATATATACTATTTACATTTGTAAGAATACAAACAAGCCTTACTTTAACTTATTACGCTGTATTTTAGTCAAAACAGGCTTCAAAGAAAGCAGAATTCAAGCCTGGTTGACTATCTGCTGAAAATCTAACAATCCATTCAAACTCCTTGACCTCTAATGAATTGCCCATATCGCCTCCTCTGATGTATGGATAAACAACGTCAATTACTCTAAACTTAAATTTATGATCTAAACCATAAGTATTAATATGCTTAATATTAAGACTAAAGTAGTAAGTAATAGGTCAACTACCTTTAAACCCATATTCTTATCAAATGATGAATATAAGGATAGTGTTCGTCATGATGATGCCAGAGAAGGGAGGCTCAGATATATAACTTTGTATAATACTGAGACGAGGTCAGTAATAAAGATTATAAGTAAATATTGGACAGTATTAATGGTATCTAATGAAGTTAAGGCAGTCTTGGATGATAGACCTAAATTTGCATATAAGAACATAAAGTCAATAAAGAGCATGTTATGTTATAAAGATTTCAAAGTAGAAGCAGATTTTGGTAGTACTTTGAGAAAGAAAGGTACTTTTATATGTGGTAATTGTACCTGTTGTGGTGATATTTTGTGTAAGAAACCTGACAACAATGCATTTTTGCATCCAGTAACACACAGAGTATATATTTGGTGTGTCCGCTACATGCAATACTAACAATTTAGTCTATCTAGCAACTTGTACTGCTTGTTGTTCATTTTATGTTGGAAAAACGACTAGGAAATGAAAAGATCGTATAATAGAACACAAGTCTGAGATTAGAAGGGCTTGTGAAAATAATGCATTATTTAAGCATATTAATACTTATGGTTTAGATCATAAATTTAAGTTTAGAGTAATTGACGTTGTTTATCCATACATTAGAGGAGGCGATATGGGCAATTCATTAGAGGTCAAGGAGTTTGAATGGATTGTTAGATTTTCAGCAGATAGTCAACCAGGCTTGAATTCTGCTGTTTCTTTGAAGCCTGTTTTGACTAAAATACAGCGTAATAAGTTAAAGTAAGGCTTGTTTGTATTCTTACAAATGTAAATAGTATATATTTTCTTTATATGTAAAAAAATTTCTTTATATATGTAATTTTTTTATTAATGTATTTTTGTATATATGAAATTTCTTATGTATGTACATTTTGTATTATAGATACTATTTGATCTTTTATTGCACTATTGCTTTAATTTGTTCACATGATGTTGGGCTGTGTGTCATGTGATTTTATGACTCTTATTTAAACTTTGTTTTTTAATGAACCTGTATTAAGCATTGAGAAAGGGTGTAATACCTGAAAGCTTTGTGTCGTTATAAAGGTGGTTTTTGCTCAGCGTTGGTGTTATTTATTGGTAAACTTCCTGTTTCCCATCCACTCGTCAAGGTTTCTCTTGAAGAAGGTTACCGAAGAGCTCTGCCTAATGTAGATTGGAATCTTGTTCCAGAGCATGGGAAGCCTCTGGGACCGGACTCTATCCCTCCAGCACGTCCTATTTATTTTTGTGGTGAGGTTTAGATCCCTAGAGCATGTGGCTTGAGGGGATATGGTTTTCTTTAGGTGGAGCATGTCCATCAATTCTGGGTTGGACATGGCCTTGTATGTCAGGCAAAGATCACCTCTGAGTAGGCGGTATGCAACCGAGTACAGCTGGAGTTTCTTCAGTCGAGCTTTATAGGGCATCTGCTTGAGGCCAGTGATCCTCTTGGTGAGGAACTTCTGTGGTCTTTCCAGTTGTTGCAGGTGTCTTGTAAGGTACATCCCAAATGGGGCATTGTACTCTATGATCGGTCTGATGAGTGATGCGTAGAGGGGCCCAATGACCTCTTTCGATCTGGATGCAAACCCTTTTGTGATTAGGTGGGCCACATAGAAGGATTTTCTAACCACTTTGGCAATGTGATTATCAAAGGAGAGGTTACTATCGACTTAGTCCCCAGATCCCTTATTACGTCTTCCGTATTTAGGGGGCTACCACCTATGTGGTAGTTTGTGGGTAGTTTGTTTTTTCCAAACAGGATGACTATGCACTTTTTGGCATTTAGCTTGAGGCCATGGTTTTGACACCAGGTATCTGTCTCAGTGAGACCCTTTTGGATGTTGTCTGTGTCAGCCGGAGAGTCAATTATAGCCCCTAGTTAGCAGTCGTCTGCGAACTTGGTCAGCCATAGTCCTCCTGTGCTTGCCTGTACCTCTGAGAAGTATATGCCGAACAGGAGGGGTCCTAGGACTGAGCCCTGGGGAACGCCACTTGTAACCGGTTTAGAGTCGGACCTAGCTCCTGCAACTCTTACCATGTGGGTTCTGTCTGGCAACCCATCTCGTGACGCAGGGGATTATGTTCAGGCTGGTGAGCTTGTCTATAATACCTTGGTGGGGAATGGTGTCAAAGGACTTTGCGAGGTCTAGATAGGCTGTGTGGACCACCTTTCCCTCGTCTATAGCCTTGGTAACGGTCTTGAAGTCCACCAGGTTTAGGAGGCATGATCTGCCGTTAGCAAAGCTGAACTGGGTAGGTTCCAGTGTTCGGGGGTTTCCAATCTCTCTGTTAATGAGATCCATGATGCTCTCCATAGCTTTGCAGACCAAGCTAGTCAGGCTTATAGGACGATAGTTCCCAGAGTCCGTTGTGGCTCCACTTTTGTTGAGCGGAATAACCGTTGCTGTGCGCCACTCTGTGGGCACGTAGCCTGTGGAGAGGCTGAGTTTAAACAGTGTGTTTAGGTGAGGGGTTAGTTCATCTTTGAGCTCATGTAGGGCGCAGCCTGGGACACCGTCTGGTCCCAATGATGCTGTGTTTTTGGCTTTGGAGAAGGCTGTTTTAACCTGAGTGTCTGTGATTTCAGGGGCACTACATTCTTCTGGTATAGTTATGGGCCCTTTTGGGGGTGAGGGGGGGGAGGTGAAATTTGCACTGAACCTGTCTGCCAGGATGTTGGCTATATCGATCGGTTCAGTGTATTTTGTGCCATTCTGCACTAACTCCGAGCAGATCTGAGAATTGCCACTTAGATTCTTGACATAGCTAAAGAATGCCTTGTTATAATCTTTGGAGTCCATGGCAATTTTTCTTTCAAAGCTAGCCTTGGATGATTTTATGAGGGAACATAGATGTTCTTCGTTCCACATTGCTGCAGTCCTTACTATTGGGTAGTCCGCTGTCCAGTCGGCCCGAATACCAGAGTATATGGCTGACGTCGGTCAGGGCGCATTAGACTGACGTCAGTACGTCAGGGTACTAATGCGCATGACCGACGTCATATCCTCAGTCTTTTTTGCCGCATGGTCCGATGCAGAAGCAGTTTTGCGAGTGCAGGTTGGCGTTCTGAAATATTTCCGAAACCGGAGTTTCAGACCGAATCAGAGTTGGCTAAGTACCCGTTGGGAACATTTTGGTTTTCTTGCCTCAGTATTTAACCGGATGTCAGAAAAAGTGAATAACTGTATTTCTTGTGGGAAACAGATACCTCATAGGGATTACCATACCTTGTGTATACCTTGTTTAGGGCCTGAGCACGGCGTTGTTGGATGCCGCTCTTGTGCTAGGTTTAACAAACGCACTATTAAGAGGCGGTTAGACTGTGCCAGGTTAGTGTTTGGGAAGCGTTGCAATTATAAAATGCCGCCGGATGCTCCGGCGCCCGCTTCGTCCAAGAAGCGCAAGGACAAAACAGCGAAGCCTAGGGTTGATGAACCGGCAGTCCCGGACGTCGGTTCTTTAGAAGGCTCAGTGGAGCCAGAGGTTTTGCCAGGAGTTTCTTTGGAGTCTCAGGCAGAGACTTTACTGTTACAGGATGTGCCTTCTCAGGAGGTAGGCCAGGCTGAGGGGCTTCTCAGGTAACTGTTCTTCCCTCTCTTCCCAAGGTAGTTAGAGCCTCTCCTTCTGTTGCCAAAACTTCTTTGAGAGGTAGGCCAAGTTCAGCTTCAGTGGGGCTTCTCCTAGCATTTCAGGTTCTGTGCCTAAGAAACATATGCTTAAAATGGCAGAAGATTTGATTACTATGATTAGAGGTTCTATGCCCCTCCTGATAAGAGGCCTAGGGTGGAACCGAGTTTGATAGTTTTGAACAGTGTTCAGAGGCTTCTGAGTCTTCTGCGGAAGATTTGCAGGAGTATCCTCCTTATTCTGATTCTGATGTGGATGATTCCACTCCTACAGCTTCTCCTCCTGAGGATTTCTCATTTTCAGAGACTCTGCATTCCATGAGGAGCACTTTAAATGGGAAGGCCAGGATTACTCTGATTCCAGGAAAAGGCTTAGGGAATTCTTGTTTTTGCCCCAGCATAGGCCCTTAGCTATACCTCCTGTGTTGAATGTGGTGGAAGATGTTTTGCAGAGGCTTCCCTGAACCCTGATTCTTTGCCTCCTGCTCCTGTTAAACCTGATAGGTACTATAGGGTGCCTGAAGCTCATAAGTATCTTTTAAGAGTCCTAGGGCAGACCCGAAACTGTTTCTCAGGGACCTAAAGGTGTTAAGGCCTCTGTGGTTAAAAACCCTGTTCCCACTGATAAAGAGGCAAGGGCTTTGGATAGATGGGGAAAGAAAGTGTATACTTCTTCCACTTTAGCCATGAGGGCGTTGAATTGTCAGTTTCACATGCTTAAATATCAAAATTATCTCCTTTCACAACTGAAATCTAAGGTGGATGCTTTGGCGGAAGGTATTGAGTGTAAAGAGTTGCTGGATTTAGTTCATGTGTCTGAACAAGTGGGTAAACATTCTTTGCAATGTGGTTTTGATGCTGTACAGGCCTCCTCGAGGGTGGCTGCCACTAGTTCTGTTCTTCGCAGGCATGCCTGGTTGAGGGATCAGAATTTAGCTGAGCATGTTAAGACAAGGATTTTGGATGCTCCTTTACAGTCTGATGTGTTGTTTGGTTCGCCTGTGGAAGCAGTTTTAAAGAAAATGGAGGACAAAGCTAAGTCTATGCAAACTGTTAAAGATTTTTTGCAGGTGCAGCCACCGAAGTTTAGTAGAAATTGGCCTGCTAAGGGATGGACATATCCTGCTTATGATTCCCAGTCTAGGGGTAGGTCTAGACGTGGTAGGGGCAGAGCTCAAGGTTCTTTTAGGCCTAGAACAGGGAGTTCACCTGCTCAGACTTCTGGTGAGGGCAGGGGTCAGTCCTTTCGTAAACAGACCCAATGACCTGCCTTTTCAGCTGCCAGTAGATTCTCGTCTGGCAGCTCCTTTGGGAGGAAGACTGTCTCTTTTCAAAGGAAATTGGGATTTAATTACTCAAGACAGATGGGTGTTGGATATCATTCACCACGGTTACAGGTTTTATTTCCATACATTGCCCCTTTCAAAGGCATGCCAGATGTTCCTCCTCCACAAAGGAAAGAGGCTCACAAGCAAATTTCTCTGTTACTCCAAATAGGGGCCATTCAGCCAGTCCCTGTATCAGAAAGGGGCCTAGGATTTTATTCTCGCCTGTTCCTAGTACCAAAGAAGGGGAACACGTGGAGACCAATTTTGGATTTATCTATCCTCAACACTTATCTGGACATTCCCAAGTTCAAAATGTTGACGTTACAACAGCTTTTACCTCTGCTGGGCAAAGATCACTGGATGGTAACTTTAGATCTCAAGGAAGCTTACCTTCATGTGCCTATAAGACTAAGTTGCAGGAAGAATCTGCGTTTCGAGCTGGAAATTCTCATTATCAGTTCTCTGCATTGCCCTTTGGCTTATCTACTGCGCCCAGAGTATTCACAAAGGTTCTGGCTCCAGTGATAGCTTACTTCAGGCTAAAAGGAATTCAAATCTATCCTTACTTGGACGACTGCCTGATTCTGGCTCAAGAAAAGGAAGACCTTCTACAGCATCTGGAATATGTTATAGCAGTGCTAAGATGCCTAGGGTATTCTGTGAACGAAATAAAGTCCAGTCTAGTACCCTCTCAAGACATGTGCTTTCTGGGTGTGAGACTGAATACAGCAGCCCAGATGGCCTTTTAACCCCGGACAAACAAAAGAGTCTATCACTTTACTTCCATCAACTATCTCATCAGTCCGTGCTGACTGCAAGGACAGTCCTTCAAGCATTAGGGTTCATGGCATCTTGTATTCTGGTGCTTCCCAATGCCAAACTGCATATGAGGAAGCTACAATGGTATCTCAAAATGTATGGACACAGCACTGCCAGGATTTGGACACTGTCATTCAAATAATACCTTGCCTTCAAAAAGAATTTTTGTGGTGGGCTCAGGAATGTCACCTAAACAAGGGACTCTCTGTGACCCGGCCAGAGGCGAGTCAGATTTTAACGACAGATGCCTCGGACATTGCTTCGGGAGCTCATCTAAATGCAAAGTGGATACAAGACAAGTGGCCTGCCAGACTACAGCATCTACATATCAACATGAAGGAGATGTTAGCAGTCCAGTTTGCATTAATGGCTTTCAAGGAGTTACTTCTTCCAGGGCAGGTGTTGATTCTAACAGACAACACAACTGTCATGTGGTACATCAACAAGCAAGGGGAACACATTCTTATCCTCTATGCAGGCAAGCAATGATTTTATGGGAGACTGCGCTAAGCTTGCAACTAACTCTTCAGGCAAGGTTTCTGCCAGGAGCACAGAACTCCTTAGCAGATGTGTTAAGCAGACAAATCATGGATCCCCATGAGTGGAAACTGGATCTTCATGTATTTCAGAAATTGACAGTGTCATGGGGAACTCCAGACATAGATCTGTTCGCTTCTCCACTAAACCACCAGCTGCCAAAGTTTTGCACAAAGGGGTTTCATCACACAGCTTGGAAAGTGGATGCTCTGTCTTTCAGTTGGAAAAACCTTCATGTGTATGCCTTTCCACCTCTGCCTCTTCTTCCAAAGGTGCTATTAAAAGTCAGACAAGACAAGCCAAGGATGATTTTGATAGCTCCAGATTGGCCTCAGCAACACTGGTACCCACTACTAAGGAGTCTGGTAAGGAAGCCTCCATGGCCTTTACCTTTGATTCCTCATCTGTTATCTCAGAAGGACGGTCATCTGCTCAATGTCAAGCTTCACTCTCTTCATCTAACAGCCTGGCATATTCTGTGTTGAAACACAGCAGGTCTCAACTTCCTCAACAAGTTTTAAATGTGATTATGGAAGCTAGAAGACCTAGTACAAGGAAAGTGTACGCAGAAAAATGGAAGAGATTTTTATTTTGGAGTACAGCAAAGAATTTGGAGATTTCTGAGCCTAATTTGAGTGTGGCTCTTCAATATCTTACTGAGTTATTGGACAAAGGTTTGTCCTTCTCTTCCATTAAGATTCATGCTGCAGCAATTTCAGCTCACTATGATTGTGACCCACCATTGTTTTCGCATCCTTTGTTCAAGCAGTTTCTTAGAGGGGCAAAGAATATAAGACCCCCACGTAGAGCTCCTACTCCTGCTTGGGATCTCAATTTTGTGTTGGAAAAACTTACTCTACAACCTTTTGAGCCTGCGGCTACTGCTGAATTGAAATACTTGTCATGGAAGACTGCTTTTCTGTTGGCTATTACTTCTGCAAGAAGGGTGTCTGAGTTGCAGGCCCTTATGGCAGTAGAGCCCTTTTGATTTTCCATAAGGAGAGGGTATCATTACGAACTAATCCTTCCTTTATGCCTAAGGTGGTTTCTAGTGTGGCTTTAAACCAAACTATTCATTTGCCTACTTTTTATGCAGACCCCCAAAATAAAGGGGAAAAGATTTTGCACACTTTAGATGTACACAGGCAATTGCGTTATTATTTAAGCAGGACTAAGGATTTTAGGCAGTCTCAGCAGTTGTTTGTTTCTTTTGCTTTGAGTTCGCAGGGCAAGCCTGTGTCAAAACAAACTATTTCTAGGTGGATTGGGTTTTGCATTGCATTTTGTTATTCCCATCATGGCAAGGAGATTCCAGCTGGGATTAGGCCTCATTCCACTAGGGCTACTGCCACTTCAACAGCATTTCTAAGGGGTGGCAACTAAGGATATTTTGGAGGCAGCTACTTGGAGTTCAGTGCATACTTTCTCTAAGCATTATCACCTTCCTATCTACTCTAAGTCTAGGGCTGGTTTTGCCACAGCTGTTTTGCAAGGCATGTTGTCAGCTCCTACTTCTTTATGATTTGCCAGCCTCCCTTACCTCTGCTTTGGGATTCTACCCAATAGTAAGGACTGCAGCAATGTGGAACGAAGAACATAGTACAGTTTTGTACCTACCATAAATGTAGATGTTCGAGGATCCACATTGCTGCAGTCCAATTTACCCTCCCTCCTTCCCCTCTGTGTTTAGGGGTGGTTGTGTATGTGAGGTTATATGCTGATATTTTTGTATATATTTTTGTATATATTGTACATATTTTTGGTGCAGGTATTTTGGGCCTTGTCTTTTTAGGGTCTTCTGACATCTGGGGCAAGAAAAGACTGAGGATATGACGTCGGTCATGCGCATTAGTACCCTGACGTACTGACGTCAGTCTAATGCGCCCTGACCGACGTCAGCCATATACTCTGGTATTCGGGCCAACTGGACAGCGGACTACCCAATAGTAAGGACTGCAGCAATGTGGATCCTCGAACATCTACATTTATGGTAGGTACAAAACTGTACTTTTCTTGCTGAGTCTGATCAGGGATGTCTTCCCTTCTTGAGATTTTACACTTTTCTGTACTAGTTTCCTCCTCCTATTGTATAGCTTGTTTGTGGCAGGGGTCCACCACACTGGTTTCCTTTTCTTGGAGGAGTGAGTCTTGGTTTTGTTTGGGATAGCACGATCCATGCATTCTTGTAAGTGCCCGTAGAGTGTATTAGTAAAGGATTTTGCAGCTTGGACAGCGTTAACCTTTAGCATGGGGGCTTTGAAATTTCCCACCTCAGTCTTAAGTAAAGTGAAGTTTGCTTTTGAAAAGATTTTCATGGTGTTTTTTTTGACCGGGGGGTGGTGGCGGAATGTGGGTATCCAGACCTGTATAACTTTGGACCTCATTTGTCTGCTGACAAGATGCATGTGTCAGCTACTTTCATCTGCCATCTCCTTGAGGAGGTGAAGACTGATCCAGCATAGGCTGATTAAACTGATCATTAAGAGCTCTACATGAATGTCTTTCTTTAAAGAACCCCTTGCTTCCTTGAGGCTTGAATCTCTTGATTTGGCAGGCTTACCACCAACCATTCTTCAACAGTGTAGGTTTGATGGACTAATCACACATCCTCCATGTTATGTTTCCGTTATTGTGTTTTATTTACAGGAGTATATTGACTCAGTGGCAGGGAACTGACTGGCAGACTTAGTAGCTAGGCAGTCTCTCCTAGTGCAGTATGTGTAATAATATGGCATGCTATGATCAAGGAAGTACATTGCTAAGAATGTGGGAGCTACAAAGAAAAGTAGCTAAATTAAGAAAGGAAGGAATGTTATCCCAATTCTAACACACCAAAGAGGCTTTGATAATTCATAATAGGTAGAATTATAATGGTTAATTCTGGCAGTAGTGATTTGACCCCAAGTCTCATAGACTGTACTGAAATATTGATAAACAAGCTTTAAGAAAAATAAATATGGCAGGATTGATGCATATTAATAGCCCGACACAGACAGCAGACAGGCAAGATGGTGTGCAGTTTCTGCCCCTTTGCAGAGAGGCAGTGTAAGTCTGGTAGTGAGCCATTCGGTAGTATACCACCCATGCAGCAGTTCATATGTTGGATGAATTTAATGTGCTAATAGACTTTCTGAGCCTTAGCTCTCGTCTTCTCTGTGAGTAGGGGAAAACTGAGTATTGAAAATGTCTTTGGAATCAGGCACCATGGAGATTATCAAGTTTTCTACAGAGGAGAATATTGTTCTCTTTTTCTGCTAATTTCAGCAGGGTGGGGAAAAGTTTGCAGAGTGCATATTCTACCTTAGCTAGGAAGATTCTTGCATATTTTCTGTTTCTTTTATATATGACATTTATAGCTTTAATGCTATTGAGTTAGCCACTGTGACATTCATGTTCTATTGTATACAACTATTGGAAAAGGGTTAATTAGGATGACAAGACCTTTTAAGTTTATATACTTAAAGGTGAATATGGCAAGGTATCTTATGGTCCCTACAACTACTTGCCTAGTATTTTTCCCGTGTTTGTATGGATGCTTTATTGATACTAGATCACAAAACTTGTATCTTTATTATTTGTTGTTATCAAAAAATTCCACAGATTCTAAAGTCAAAATCATAATGATCACTAAAAATATACTTCAGCTGCATCCACCAAAAGTTTTTCATTGGAAGGAAATTTAAGAGGACTGAGACTTTAGACCCAGAAACATTTTATTCCCTCACTGGAAGTGGAATAGCACAGAAGTCTGAAATGGTTCCTGTTTGTATCTGAGAAGTATATCTTGAAGGTTTAAAAAGTTTGCCAAGAGAATATCATGTAGATATAAAATCTGATGCTATGCTAGTGATACACACTCCCAGAAATGTACCAGTAGCCTTCAAAGGTATTGTAGAACAGACACTGAAGCAAATTGAAAATTGAGGTGTCAAAAAGCAATTATATTAACACGCAGTGTTGTACAGTGTGGTTATTGTTGTAAAGAAAGACTAGCTTCACATTCAAATTGACCCTCAAGATATGAATAAAGCAATTTAAAGAGCATTATTCATTGATTATAACTGAAGAAATAGTCTTTGGATAGCCAAATGTTAATCTGTTTCCAATATTGGATTCAAATTGGAGATTAGACAGGTAGGACTTGATGAAGTAGAGTTTAAATTATGTATATTTATTGCACCGTTAAAAGGGTACAAATTCCTTAGGCTTCCATTTCTTATTTCATCAGCATCAATTGTGCTCCAAAGTACCACTACAGAAGTAATGGAATGCTTGGAAGGTGTTAAACATAATTGATAATCTGGTAGTTTGAGATCAGGTGCAAGAAGGGCATGACTAGAGTTCCTGTGTACATTAAGAAGCATGAACATTTTAAATAAGAGCAAATGTAAACCACATATGAAGTCTGAATTACATTTGTTGTATTTTAGTGTCCAGAAGTACTGATAAAGAAGTCAAGTGGGATAAGCTGATACTCCAACAAAGCAAGGTGGTTTAGGATTGTCTGATTTGAAAGGCTAGTTCAGAGCTACACAGTTAAGGTTCTTATACATAACACAAGCAGTAAGCTGCCATTTAATGTGGAAAAGGATGATGAAGCAGGGGACAATAGAAGAAATAAGGAAAGAATGGGATGTTGGACACAAATCCTTAAAGAACAACAGTCATACAAATATATTCATAAAGTAGCAGGAAAACATACTAAGAACTAGGCCAGCATTGGAGAAAGGAGATTATGTAGGTAGGGATGACTGCAATTAGGGGTACAGAGAATAGATGAGTGGGGGATGGAATTTACTGGAAGAAGCTAGCAACGGAACCAAAGTATTGGGAACAAATAATTAGAGAAGAAAAAGTAATAGAACGGGAAGAAGCCAAGAAGACATTTGGATTGCAAGCTAGTGATTGCCTTCCTTATCAGGAATTGATATAATATAGACAGAGAAAGGGATAGGAGAATCCTAAATGAAAGACCTGCACTGGTTGAATTTATCTTTGAATTTAGAGCAAGCTGATGTTAAGAAGGAATAATGAGTAGTGCATATAAAATATTGCACGATAACTATAAAAATCAATCAGAAGAGGTAGGAAAAGATTGGGAATAGAGATTTGATATGTAATTCACAAAACAACAGTGTAAGGATGTGTATATGGCTCTCAAATATGCAACAAAGTCGAGAAGGTTTAGTATTTTTGCCTGGAAGTGTTTGTTGTATATACTTTTATACCCCAAGCAGCCTCCAAAGAGTTTTTCCTCCTCAGGTGGATGGCAAATATTGGAGGTATGACAGAGAAGAAAGAGGTAAATAGGAACATATGTTTTGGGATTGTAGATGGTTGGCAGACAAAAATCCCCTACATAGTACTCTGTTAGGAATACTGGGGGTGCAAATGGGTGCAACTAATGATTTTTTTTAGCTTGAATAGAGGATCTGAATTGCCTAGACACAGTAAGACCTTACTAAGTTTAATTCTTGTGGCTACCAAAAAGCAGTTATTAGAAAATGAAAGTTCAAACCAGCTATACCTGAAGTAGTGAATATTGTAACAGAGATAAAAAGAACAGGAAGTTGTGTCTTAAGAAAAGGGTAGAGGTAAATTGCATAGAAAAGGAAATTGTGGGAATAACATGCAGCAAAATGTTTAGAGGAGGCATTAGGTTTAAGAGAATTCAGGAATTGAATAATTTATGTAATGCTGGTAAGATTATACTTTATGTATATTGTTATAGGGTCTACTTCAGTAGACCGAAAGTTCACTTACCCGACTTGCAGATAGCCGAGACGAAAAGTCTGACAACTGCAGAACACAAACATCCCGGAACACAGACTTCCCACTCCAGGTAAGTAACAGCTTGGCCACCCTGTTGAACTTTGCCCCTTACCCCCGTGGTAGTGCGATCTCGGAGTTGGTATATTTAGTTAGGGGGGTGTGGGGGGCAAAGCCTGCCACATGGGTGGGTTTACTTTCCTTCTGTTTTACTGTTTTTTCAGGATGGCCAAGTGGTTACTTACCTAGAGTGGGAAGTCGTTCTGCGGTTGTCGGCCTTTTCATCTCTGCTGTCTGAAAGTCTGATAAGTGAGCTTTTGTTCTACTGAAGTAAATCCTTATTATATGTCCTATAATATTTGTAAATGTCATTTTTAATATAGTTTGGTTGCTTTTATATAAATGTTTGCCTATGCTGCAAGTGACAATTCAATAAAGTTTTTTTAAAAAAATAGTAATATAAGAATAGTTTTGAATTGCCAAGCCCAGGAGATAAGCAGGCATTGCAGAGATTTTCAGGAATGGTTTTGAATAAAAACTGCATGAGATAACTGTGTGTCTAACAAAGCTGTAATAGCAAGATACAGCTTGAGTCACTGAGCTATGAACAGAAAGATTCTTGAGATGCTCAAGAAACTAGGTGTGAATGACCACAGACATGTAAAAAGCTATTCAGAAGATCTTTATACTATGCATCTTCAGAATTGTAAAGATTGTTGCTTAATCTGTAGAATTATGGTAAAAAGTAGCTTTCTTTGAATTTTAATGGGCACATTGTTCCGTTTCCAATATGTCGCAATTGTAATGTTTAAATTATTATCCCAAAATAATGATAGCAGTCAGTGTTGCAATACTTAGTCTTGGAGAAACTTTACCTCTTACTTTGTTTTGCTGTTTAATGTTCAAAAAATTGATCTCTCAAAAGACTTCCACTCTTATTGTTTTGTGTATGGGGCTAAGCATGGCATGCCTGACTGCCCTTTTTATGCTATATTTAGCAATAGAACTATAAAGTGTAAGGCAGAATCACAACGACAGTACCTAGAAGTCTGGTAGTGCTCAGCCTTCTCAGGCAATGGCGTCAGCCATTTCCTAGGCCATCATTCCAGAGAAGCAGTGACACCCCTGCATTAAATTCCCCATGTGGTTACTGACACGGGTAAAGCCTTACAGCTGTTAGGCCCAAGTCCTCTGGTGATTCCCCTCCATAGGCCATCTTGTCTGTGGCCCAGTCCAAGTCATCAGGCTTATGCAGGGTCCAAAGATGCTCAGCAGATTATGGCTTCTGAAGCCAGATTTCTGCTGATGCTCTGCAGGAAAAGCTGCCTGATTTGAGCAGTAGTTTAAATATTGGTAGATGTGACCCACAGATTTTTGCAAAATGCAATTTTTGGTGCCAGCCATTTGGTAAATACTTTGAGAATAGTAGATAAGTCAAGTGGTAGGGCACAACATTGATAGTGAGGGGGTATTTCCTTCCTAAAAATGCAAGAACTTCCTGTGTTCCTGAAGGGTAGGAGTATGAAGATAGGTGTCATTTAGGTTCATAGGTGCTATCCAGGCCTCTAGAAAGATGAGGGGCACAAACTTACAGGGTTAACATTCTGAATTTGGATACTACCAGAAATCTGCTGAGTCCTTCTGTTTGACTTTAAAGAATGCTAAGAAGGTTGATATAATGAAACAACAGATCCTGTAACCACCCGTGGCCCCACAAAATTATTTCTGGAACTTTTATGCAACTTCCTCACAGGCAGCAATTCCCTAGTAGATTTACTAATTACTAACTGTTCTTCCTACTTATTCATTTAAATGCTTCCTCCCACAGTTATTGACCACTGCATAGTATTCATTACAGTCCAACCACTATGTAAAAAGCTACTACACATACCTATCTCATCTTCCCTCAAAAAAAAAAAAAAAAAAAAAAAAAACTTCTAAATCCTTTAAAATGACCTCACTAACACCAGTTGGGATATCTTTGGCTCTATTACAGACCCATCTTTTGGCATCACCACTTTTGCCAACTGCCTTCATCATTTAAAAGAAAACAAAATGTCCAGTGATAGCATAACTATGGAGAGCTACTTGGAACAGTAATCACATGGGGAATTTAATGCGGGGATGTCACTGCTTCTCTAGAATGATGGCCTGGGAAATGGCTGATGCCATTGCCTGAGGAAGGCTGAGCACTATCGGACTTCTAGGTACTGTCTTAGGGATTCTGCCTCTCACTGTTCAGACTGTGAAATGAAGCCTGGCACACTTGGAAACAAGAACCCAAACCTGAGCACAGACAGAAGTTTTCATTGCTAAGAAACCCTGCTGAACATTCCACTAGAAGACATAGAGCTGTTTGCGTAGTCTCTGGGCAGAGATGCTCCCTCACTAAATCCAAACAGTTCATGAAAATTCCAAATCAAATCACTGGATGGCACCCTTCGAACTCCACCCTCCACCACCAACTGCATACCATCCTCTTCAGGGCACCTGGTACTTGTGTCTTCATAGAATTCACACAACTCTTCCACCTTCACTCTAAACCCTTCAAAACACCAGAACTACCAGCATATACCCCACTAGTTTTGCTTTAAAGACATCTCAAAAAAAAATGTAAAGTTCTTGACAAAATACCCTCTAATTCCCCAGCAGATGAGATCCACCCCGGTTTGTCTCCCTATAAGTCTTATTAGTTCACACACTAAAATCCTACACAACAGCTGCCTCACTCATATCATGCCCAGAACACAAGCCACTTGAAAAACCTGCAAACCCAGCAGCACAGGAGACTCGCATCCCATTTCAGTCATATAATCTCTCTTCAAAATATTTGAAAAAGTCATTTACTTCCAGCTCTACACCTAATTGCAAACTGTCAAACTGCCTAGTTTACTCTCATTGGCAACAACCTGCCAAACTTCCCCAGAGACAACCTCACAGAAGCAGTCTTTGTCGACCTCACCAGTGCCTTTGGTCTTGTTCATCACCCACTCCTACTTCACTCACTTTCCTCAGCTGAACTTGCACTCACGTTTGCCAGTGATTCAGCAACTTCTGTCCAAAAAGGCACTTTAAAGTCAAGATAGGTAACATGCTCTCTAACTCAGCTCCACTACACTCTGCAGTGTCCCAAGGGTCAGTGCTGTACCCCCTTCTGTTCTCGCTCTTCATTAATTTACTTCTGGCTAGCCCCCCCCCCCCCCACCTTCCAGTTAGCCTTTATGCTGACAAAGTAGTATTCTGTATAATAAAATCAAAGGGTAATGAAATAAAAATGAGACACTGGTACTTTCCAGTTTATCTGTTGAAAAGAGAGGAATTTAAGGAACGTGTAATAGAGATTATTCAGGAGCTATTCGGGAGGATAGAAATTACTTCTGAAAATATAGCTAGGGAGTGGGATAAAATTCAGGTCAAGTTTAAAAATAGGGTGGAAATAAAAGAGTGGGAGCTATGGGTAAGAAATAAGAATTATTTAGAGGGACTGACAAATATTAAAGTATTCTAGAATAGGAAGAGGATCAACTGCAGAATGCTAAGCAGAAAATAAGGGATTACCTTGATTGAAATGCATGAGTTTAGAAAAATTGCTGTTCAACTGTTTTTAGATAATGACACTAGAGGACAAAAACTTTTAGCACAGCACCTCTGGCAACAAAGTAGAAAAGGCTGTCGCCAAGCTTAGGAAGCTTATAACAAGGAGGGTAACAAGCGAATCCTGTAGCGGTATTAGAAATATTTTGGAAATTCTATGAAAGTCTGTGTAAAGCAGAGAAATGTGTGAATCAAGAAAATATACAAATAGAAATGTTTGTATGGAAGAATTAAATATGTCAAGGTTAAAGGTAGATGAGGCTCAATTACTAACTATTAGGATAGTAGGAGATAAAAGTTGTGATGTATAACAAATCTACAGGAAAGTCCCCAGGAATAGATGGTATTCCTGTGGAAGTGTGGAAGCTAGGAGGGAAAAAACTGATAAAGAGGTAATTGGAAACATATTTTCTGGGAGTGCAGTGAGTTGGTGGAATTTAAGGATTCCCTGTGGGATGCACTGTTGGAAATGCTGGGTGGGCTGATTGGTGTGATGAGGGAGATGAATTTCTGAGCTATTATAAAGAATTGGAATTGACTAGACATGGTAAGGTCTTGCTGTTTCTAATTATGGTGACTGCCAAAAAAACAATTACTAGAAAAATGGAAATTATAGTCTAACCCAACTATACTAGAAGTAGTTACTATAGTAAGAGATGAAACAGCTGCAACTGATCTTTAGAAAAGGGTAGGAGCAAACTACATAGGAAAAATGAGAATTGTGGGAACTATACATACAGGGGAGGAATGAGGTTTAAAAGAAAGGAGGACTTAAATGAGCTATGTAATGCGTGACTGAAAATGATTGGGTAGATTATAAGTGATGTATAATGTTTGCAACTGGAAGTGTGTCAGTATGGTTTGTGTTGTAAAATGCTTGGAACTAGGATTATGTCGGTGTGGCTTGTTTTAATTCATATAAAGGTGCGATTGCCTGTGTCGTGAGTGATGGTTTAAATTAATAAAGATGTTTCTTGTTCATAAAAGGGGGGGCAGGAATTGAATAATTTATGTAAAGTTGCTTAGGTTATATGATGTATAGCAATTTATATGAAGTATAGTGTTTGTAAACATAATCTTGTTAATACAGTTTGATTACGTTTATATAAATGTAAATTTGTGTGTCACAACTGATAATTCAATAAAGGTGTTTTAAAAAAGTGGTAATCTGTATATTTTACCTCTGCCATGCAGTTATCAAAAATTAACTCCGAGATATATCCCAACTTTAAACTGACTATGACGATGCAAACTAGTTGTGCATACAAAATTAGCATTCTTTGGAACCAAACAAAAGCTCACTAAAATCCCCCCAACTGGCAACCCTAAATAAACCCCACAGAAATTACTACCCATTTCTAATTACCTAGGCATATTGTTAAACTGACAACTTAACTTCCAACACTATGCCCAAGTACCAAAAGTAGCAATCCACACACAATTATTTTGAGCTTCCATAATCTCTCCCTTGAAGACAGTAAAGGGGTACTCCTCGCCCAACTTGAATACAGCCTCCTGTGATAGCATCTGCCTTAAAGAAAAACTCACCACTTTCCAATTCTCTGAAACTGACATCTGCAGGTTCATTGCATTTATCTCACAAAACACAGTATTACTGCCAAGTCATGATAAAAAAACACTGGTGTCCCATTTCCTACAGGGTTAAGTTCCTGCTAGGATCTCTACTTTTCAAGCTAATTAATCTCCAGTTTTTTGAACTCATAGCCAGGTATCTGTTTTCCTGCTCTGTAAACTACAACCTGAGATTCCTGACAACCAACATAAAGTCCTCAAATCGGTGAATCTCATCCCTCATCCCATAAAGAAAGAACCTCCTTCACCTTTCCAGGAATGATTTTAAACACAGCTTCAAAGATGCAGCCTGCACCTGCTATTAACTCTACCCAGACACATGACCATCCTTTTCATAGGATTCTGTCTTCCTGGTATTAACTCACCCATTTATATGACTCATTATTGACCAACCAGTAAGACCCGCGGTGGTGGTGCTGCGATAGCGTTGTCGCCTCACAGACGCTGTCCGGTTCGATTCTCAGCCAGAGCGTCTTCTGCGTGGAGACATGCGTGAATTGGCGTACCTTCGTTGAAGGTTGTGCGTCAGAGCTGGTAACTCTGTACGTAAAAATCAACTACCAATCATTAGCGGACCGGAGTTCCGCTGTGGCGACCCCTGACCGGGAAAAGCCGAAAGACACAGCAGATTGACCAACCACAAACCTATGCACTTAGTAGCTCTTCTTTTTCTCTATTTCCTCAGACTTCACTCAGCATCATAACTTATCCATAATTCCCTTCACCTTACTCCTTTAAGCATGTGAATGCACAATATTCACTCTTTCTGCACTAATACATATACATATATAATGGTGTGTGTGCTGTAGTGTTGAAAAGACTGAAGTAAGATGAGAGATTCAGATCAGGATGCAATGTTTGCTGTGGGACAGATAGTCGAGAAGAGGCTAGAGATGATGAGTCCAAATGGGCATTTCTAGACTTGGAGAAAGCATATAAGGTCCCAAGAAAGCTGATTTTGGCGGTCCTGCAGTGATTCGAAGTCTCAGAAACATTGGTAGAATTAGTGCAAGCTGTGTTCAAGAACCCAGTGACTCAAGTACGAACAGTGTTTGGTTTCACAGAAGGGCTCCCAGTAGGAGTGGATGTGTATAAAGTTTCACCTCTGAGCCCACTATTGTTCGTACTGGTGATGGACTACTTTAGCAAACGGGTCAGAGGGGACAGATCAACAAAGTTGCTATATGCAGACCATGTGTCATTACAGGCAGACTCTGAGCAAGAACTTCAGCAAAGGATTGGGGAATGGAATGCAAGGCGCATGGGATGAAACTGAGTACAGATGAGACAGATGTAATGGCAGCAAATGGTGGAGTTCAGAAGATGATGAGAAGATAGAAGGGAAAATAGGGGAACAAGTTAACAGCTTCAAGTATATGGGAGAGTTGATTGAGGAGAAGGGAAGTCTGAAAGAGGAGGTCAAAGCTTCTATCAGAGGGGCTGTAGCCAACTGGTACAGTGTCCCAGGTGTAATATGTGACAGAAGAATGCCAAAGAAGCTTGTATGAAACAATGGTGTAACCAGTACTATATGGTACAGAAATCTGCACAGTAAAGGCATAGCAGTTGAGGAAGTTAAAGGTGATGGAGATGAAATGCTTAAGATACGTGGTAGGATGCACACTGTGGGACAGATGAAGAAATGAGGACATAGGGGAAAAAGTCGAAGTCACACCAATTGCAGAAAAGGTCAAAGAGAACAGATTACAGTGATATGACCACATGTGCAAAAAAGTAGAAGACAATCTGGTGAAGATTTGGAATAGATAGGAAGAAGGCAAGAGGAAACCAGAACATCCAAAGATGAAAGAGAAGGATAGATTGTGTGAGAGAAGACCTGCGGCAGTCGGGCATGAGTGTCGAAAAAAGCAGAAGAATGGCACAGAATAGAGAGAGAGATGTTAACAGTTGGAACAGCACCCCGACCCATGTAGAAAATGGGGGAAAAACGGGGTTGTTGTTAATACATACATGGTTCTCCCTGACAGTCAATTGCACAGAACATAAACTGCAAAACATTGACCAAAAACCAAAAGTCCCAGATGATCAAAAACAAGACAAGACCCCCACCTCGTAACCCCTGCAAATTGATAATACCAACTCCGAAATTGCAGTACAGTGGGGAAAGGAGCAATTCCTCTATCCGTGCTGTACTGCAATCTCAAATAATCGATTTCTCATTCACTTATCTGTGTCAGTGTCAATTGTCTAGGATGTCAAACAGATAAATATCTACCTGTTAACACTGACTCACAGAATAAAGTGAAGATGACTCTTGCATATGTGAGCGTGTGTATGCACGTGTGAGTGGACATGCTTATCTAGAGTTTGTGTATGTGATGTCATTCAGGTTTCGTTGCTGTACTTTTTCTGTATACATCAGTGCATTTTCTTAATCTTTATCCCAAACTGAATCTGTAAACAGTCCAATTAGATCAATGCTACACCCCAGCAAAACAAAATTAATTAAAAACCTGTCCTCCTTGCTGTTTGATAGATAGAAGCATGTGATTTCAGGCTCTTTGGAGGGTCTTGTAAATGAGGAAATCCATCCCAGCACAAACAAAATATCTCCACTGGGATGATGATTGGCTGCACTTTTAGTTCTGGCTCTTCCTTTAGATTCTGTAATCTTATGAGATCTTTCATCAGTCATTGAGGCTTCCAGATAGTTGTTCACTTATCAGACACATTCTGCTCACTGAAAGATGATTTTTCTGGATTGACAAGTGTTCTGAACACTCGAGAGATGAAAATGATTCTTGTTATAGACACATTTTTCAGTTGTATCTTCATAGTTCCATTGTCAGATTGCATGTTTTACTAGCACTGTGTGGAATGAAGAATTATGGAGCATCACAGGCATGGCAGCACTCCATTAAGGGTTTTCTGCATTTTTTGCCTGCACTTCGAGAACACTTCTCTTGGAACATAAAATTTAAGATTGACAGACTTGCCCTTCCTCTATTCAGATACATTAGTTTGGCAGATGTGAAGACATTAATCAGATTACTGCAGTTAGTAACTGTTGGACTTTCCCTTTTGGTATCCCCAGCTTACACAGTTCAGAAATTTCTGTAGTTCCTGCTTTGATGCTCACATGTGTCTCTAGCCACTGCAACTCATGTGTCCCATATGAGGATAAAACTGTTTATCTTGATCTTGTGTTACTTGGATTGTGATCCTAGTATTCATCATGGGATGATTCTCAAATTAGATTTTATGTGGCAAAAATTTCCATTTTTTTCTCTTGTCATTAGCTTTGCAGTGAGGACCGAAACATGACTGCCTACATTTTGTAGAAAAGGAGCACAATGTGAAATACTGCAACAGGTGCCAGTGCTTTAAATTGGTCACCTGCAGAAAATACATAGAGAAGCTTGATGTCTTCATCAGCTGCATAAACATGGGAGTGTTTGAGTGCAACCAGTGCAGAGACTTGGCCGGAGAATTTTTTATTTCATACAGGCTAATAATACTAGGACAATGGGAGAAGGTATGGAGATGTACGCATCCACCTAAACTTCCTTTTCTAAAGTTCATCCATATGACACCATTACACTTATTACAAACTGAGATCCTCATGGTCTTGCACCTGTTCCCAACCATTAAAACCAACAAGGAGATGAAAGGCGAACAAGTATAAGACTGTAACCAAAACAAATGTTCGCTGGAGAACCAAATAAGGGCATTTTTTGTTTTTGTTCCCAACCATTGACAAGATCAGCATGGGAGATCCATCTGGTAGCCATCTTAGAGTGAACCCTTGATTGCACAGATGGACTACTGCACTTCTGAGCATTCGCAATGAAAGCTCAACTGCTGCATTTCACATTAGGGAGTCTTCCATCCTGTCTTCCCCATGCAAGTAAAAGTCATTATCTAGGGTTTAGAAGACTTTAGGGGTCACTGTGTACCACTTGGACCCTCAGCACTAGCCCAAATAATGGATGTATATACTGTTTTGAGTTTCTAGTGGTGGTTCTCTTTTCAGGTGCGGAAACCTTACTTTCATGGTCATGACTTGATAGGCACTAAGATGTCAAACCAGATGCAACAGTCTTGGGTCTGATTCCCAGAGCCTCCCAATTATTTACTGTATGACTCTGAGAAAGTCGCTCAACCAGTCAGTGCAACCAGACTGAGCCAAAAATGGATCCTTGTGGATCAGTGCTGTACTCAGGATAAACATATGTTTTATTATTATTTTAGCCATTTTGTCATGCAGAAGTCCTATAAAGTACACATTTTTTTCCACATGATTAGAATGCTTACGGATTGGAATTGGGTGGCAAGAAAGTTTTTTCCATGTAGTACTCTGGAAATTGGAGATCTATTTTCTTTGAACACAAGTCTTACATGTTCAGGTTCCATTTATCTCCCATAGGGCAAGCTCTGGAATGTGAACTCCATGTGCTTTTCTAGAAAAGCCCATTGCCATTGCTTCTGCAGTGGTTTTTGATGCCACTTCTTGTTGAAGTCCTGTTTGATCAATCTTCTTAGGAGGTAGTCCATAACCGTCACAAAAGGGGGGGTTATGAAATACCCCAGTTTCCCATTCTTCTAGGCCAGTACAGTTTCATAAGAAGCCTTCCCCATCCTCCTCAAAGAATGGTGAAGGTCCCCTAATGCCAGGTGGGTTTGTCTCCACCAGCATTGCTGGCAAAGTCTTCATAGAGAATGACTCTTCCAGTGAAGCAGGCACAGCCCTGCTTGCCATGCAGGACTGTCAGTGAGAGGTCAGTCCTCAGAGTTTGCTACTGCTTAAAGAAGCACCCCTGTGGCATAGAGGGTTGGAGGCTGTGATGCCCTTGCCTTAGAAGTATTAAATCCTACCCAGAACAAGCTTTACTGAAAGACTAGGTCTCTGAAAAAGTCTTGAAACAGGCCTGACCCACCTTTGCCAGGCCATAGAGCTTAGTCTTCCTTCAAGAAAAAGAACTTCTGCAGCTTCACTAAGCACAGGTGATTCATCAAATTATGGATGGATGCTGGCCATAGTGTAGTGTCTTTGTTGCAACAGGATGGCTGAATGGTGTTGAAGAACATTGTGCATCCTTACTGTACTGTTATGGAGTCCTCATAGGAGGTTTCTTCAGTTCACCTTGAGCGGGCTTTGCTTTCAGTAAAGTGTGTTGCCATTAACCTCTGTCCTGTGGCAGTAATGCTTAGTAAGGTGATAGCTGTGGCAGTGGAAAACATGCAGGAGAAAAGGCTTAATCTGTTCACCTACCTGGATGATGTTCTTCTAGTTTCCCCACAGAGAGAGAGAACTTTTTAGAGTTTTTGAGGTCTCCATAAACTGGAAGAAGTCCTCTTTTGTTTTAGTTCAGAAAGATGACTTAATTACAGCACAGTTACATTCCTCATTGTCATTTTCTGTTTATGCTAGGTGCCCAGGAATGTTACAACCTTGATCCTATTATTCAGTCCAGTTGATCTGACATACATGGGTTCTGGGAGATGCTTGTTGGACCCAGTCCTACAACATCGCTGCTTCAACCTTGAGCTCCTTAATTGTCCCCCTGCATAATGCACCTGTCCCCTCATTTACATCAGGTCCTATCCCCTCATTTACATCAGGCCCTATTTGCCAGCTATTTGTATGGATGTGGCTCTGGGCATTTAACCCTCATTAGCACCTCCCTGGGGATATCAGCTAACCCTCAGAAGTCAAAATTGATTCCTTCCTAGACCATTACATACATAGGATGCAATCTCGATATCACACTCTGCACAATCTCACTCCTACAGGAAAGTTGTTAAGACACTGGGCCTCATGGCCTCCTGCATCCTAAAAGTTTATTTTTCACGTTGACACAAAGTATTCAAGACCACCATTATCACAGAATCATGCAGAGTCCATCTGAAGTGGTGGCTCTAGTCAACTCATATCTACAGGGAAGCTGTTGATGACCCCACCCACGGCAGCATTAGTGAACACAGACACATCCTCCATGGGATGAGAAGGAAATTATGTAGGGAGATTAGTCCAAGGTTAATGATCTGATTTAAACACTAGCTTTCACATAAATGCCCTGTAGCTGAGGGCAGTCCTCCTTAAGTTGCAGTAACATAAGGCCCAACTTCCCCATGGTATGATCTCCATCCTAATGGACAATACGATCATAGTTTGGTACATCAGCAAGCAAGGAGGAACAAGACTGTACTGATTATTTTGGGAAGCAATGAGTGTTCGGCAATGATCAATGAACTCTAACCATTTGCTTGTCACAGCACACAGTTGTGAAGTGGCCAGGCTTAGTAGGTCTCTCCTCTTGCTTCATGAGTATTTTCTGAATCTAGCTGTAGCAAGTCAGATTTTTCTTCACTAGGACATCCCATGCTGCAGTCTCTTCGCTTACCCTCTTTGTTCCATCTGTAACAGGGTTTACCACTTAACAGGGACAGGCAAGCAAAAACTGAGGGTAATGCGATTCAATGCTAGAAGTCTAAATCTCAAAATGCACTAATTCGAGGCACTCCTTAAAATGGAGAACATAGAAATCTGTGCAGTGACTGAGACCTGGTTCAAGGCTCTAGAGAGCACCCCTGCATTACCAGGCTATAACTCATACCACACCTTTTGGCCATCTAACCTGGATTAGAACACCAGAGGCGGAGGTGTGTCCATATTCATTAAGGATATCCACACCTCCAGGCTAGTTGCACAGCATAATGCATCTAAGGTTATCCAAGTGCAACTAACTCTGGGCAAAACTGCAATCCAAATTGTAGCTTGCTACAGATCCCCCACCATGCCCCAGGATTCCCTCTCCTCTTTTCTTGATGTACTGGAAAATATTAGGGTTCAACCAAACACCCTAATAATGGGCGATTTCAACTACCCCACCATTAACTGGGAAAACTACTTGTGTACCAACTCCTTTGTTTAACACTTTCTGGAATTCATAAATTCCAATACCCTGGATCAACTTATCCACACCGCCACCAAGGGCAACAATATCCTAGACCTAGTTATCACCAACATGAGTGACAGGTGTTCCATACCTGAAGTCAACTCCACACTGGTCAGATCCGACCATAAGCTAATCACCCTTGATATCCGCATCCCGCCCCCACCCACCATTAAGGAAACCAAGGTAAAAAATTTCTCCAAAGCCAACTTCATGCTTCTTAAGACAGAAGTGGCAAACTTCATGACACCCTTGTAGATGGACAATGCAGTTACGACTGGTGAATCCTACAAAAGTGCACTCTATAAGCACTTACACGAGTGCATGGATTGTGCAATCCCAAACAGAACCAAGACGCTATCCTCCAAAAAAAGGAAGCCGATCTGGTGGTCCCCTGCCATAAACAAACTCTACAACAGAAGGAAGAAATTGTTGCAAAAGAGAGTAAAATCCCATGAGTGGAGGAGCTCCATGGTCAGCCTCTGTAAGAAGCTGAGATCCCTTATAAGATCCACCAAAACTAGCTATGAAAACAAAATCGCCATTGATTCTAAGCGCAACCACAAAGCATTCTATAGCTATGTCAAGAATTTCAATGGCAACACCCAGATCTCCTCTGAGTTGCAGCACAACAGCATGAAAATTACAGAACCAACTGATATTGCCAACATCCTGGCAGATAGGTTCAGTGCTAACTTTACCCCTGTCTCACCCCCTAAAAGGCCCATATCTATACAGGAAAAATGCAGAGTCCCTGTAATCACATCTATGCAGGTAAAAGCTGCACTCTCTAAAACCAAAAGCACAGCATCCATGGGACCGGACAACATCCCAGGCTGCATTTTACACTAATTTCAGAACGAACTGGCTCCCCACCTAAGCACCATGTTCAATCATAGTCTCACATCAGGCTTTGTGCCCACTGAATGGTGCACAGCAACAGTTATCCCACTCCATAAAGGGGGAGCCACCACTGATCCTGGGAACTATCGCCCTATTAGCCTGAAGAGCCTGGTCTGCAAGGCCATGGAATGTATCATCATGGAACTCATAAACAAAGACATTGGTAACCCCCAAACTCTGGACCCCACCCAGTTCGGGATTGTGAAAGGCAGATCATGCCTTCTGAACCTGATCAACTTATTTGAGGCAGTCACCAAAGCCGTAGACGAGGGTAAGGTGGTTCACACAGCCTATCTTGACCTCGCCAAGGCTTTCGACACCATCCCCCATTCTGGAATTATAGCTAAACTCAGTAAACTGGGTATAAATCACTACATTACAAGATGGGTTGCCAACTGGCTCACTGTCAGAACCCACACTGTAAAAGTTGCAGACTCCAAATCTGACTTCAAACCAGTGAGACGTGGAGTACCACAGGGTTCAGTCCTGGGACCTCTCCTGTTTAGTATCTACTTCTCTGAAGTACAGGCTAACACAGAAGACCTCTGGCTAACGAAGTTCGCAGATGACTGCAAACTAGGAGCCATAGTCGAGTCCCCAAATGATGTGGACATTCTACAGAAGGGCCTCACTGAGACAGATGCCTGGTGTTAGAGGCATGGCCTCAAGCTCAGTGCCAAAAAGTGCATTGTCATCCCCTTTGGTAAAAACTCTGTACCCATGAACTACCACATAAACAGCAGTCTACTTAACGCAGAATGCGTGATAACAGGCCTTGGGACCCAGGTGGACAGTAGTCTCTCCTCTGATAATCACATCGCCACAGTAGTCAGGAAATCTTTCTATGTGGCACACCTCATCACAAAAGGGTTCTCATCCAGGAAAAAAGAGGTCATTGTTCCCCTATACTTGGCACTCATTAAACCCATTATAGAGTACAATGCTCCTTTTGGAATGTACCTCACAAGACATCTGCAGCAGCTGGAAAGGCCACAGAAGTACCTCACAAAGAGGATTACTGGCAACAAACGTCTCAAAAAACTCCAGCTTTACTCTGTAGCATATCACCTACTCCGAGGAGATCTCTGCCTAACATATAAAGCTATGTTAAACCCAGAGCTGTTGGACATGCTACACCTAAAGAAATCCCAATCCGTCCAAGCTACACACTATAGGGACCTAAACCTTGTCACCACAATAAGCAGGACATGCTGGAGGGATAGATGCCTGTCCCAGAGACCTCCTATACTCTGGAACAAGCTACCCATCTATGTCAAGCAAAGTTCCTCATTAGCACTCTTCAAGAAAAATCTTGATGAGTGGATGGGAAATAGGAAATACACCCCGGGGATCACTTCTGTGGCTCTGCTCGACAGGGGCACAGGAAATTAACTTTCTTGGGTGGCGTAAGCCAGGGAAACTTGTTGGCTAGGCTTAGGCCCTAGGGCCGATAGCCTAGTACCTACCTATGAACCTGTGAGCCTCAGTACCAAAATATGAACCCAACACAGGACAGCCTACAGTTATTGCTGTTATGTTTGTGTTGCTGGAAACTTTGTGATCTAGTATAACAGAAGTGTGTAAGAAATGCTTATCTGCAATTCCTGTCTTGTACTTAGATAAGAGGCATATTTTCTTGGCAACTACCCTCCTACACAAGCTTAATAATTTTTTTTTTGTGCTAAAAAGGAGTCCATATCATTTTAACAATATCTGGAAGTAACACTGTGAGAGTACCACAACAGCAGATTACAGATCAGTAGATGTCTGCAGCAAGTAAGAAAAATAGAAAAAATAAACAAAAAAGGAAGAAACAAAGCACGCAGCAAATGGATCATCATAAGTTCTGTAGATGATAATGCAAGTTCTGAGCTCACACCCCACTGAAAGCATTCTGATAAATGCCTTTCCTGCAGTATCTACTTCTGCTTCAGTTCTTCGAGTGATACAAAAGGTAAGGGGTGGGTGGGTTTACAGAGAAGGCTGCCACTTGCGAGGATTGGTCAGTGGTGTGCTCAGCAAACACAAATTACTCACAAATCTTCCAAAATGTGTACATTGATCAGCAAGCGTACCCAGTAACCACCACATACAATTCCAGCACACTTGTGGAAATAACAGAGTAAAAATAGCTTAAGACTGAAGCTTTGTTTAATAGCACATCAATAAAAAGGATCCATAAACTGCATACTGGTTTTGGTGTAACCACATTTCCTTCAGTGCCGATGATGTAATCAAAAATTTGAACACCTTAATTAGACTCAAGCATAAACGTTTGTAAAGAGTCACAGCACCATTGAAAATATGTTAAAGTACATATTAACGTTCATTTAAACGAGCTAAATAATGCCTCCACTTTGATCCAAAACTCCTCCCGGTCAGGCAACAGCTTTGGTAAACCAGAATTTTGTTAAACAGTTACAGAATCCTACCAATACCCATAAAACAAAACACGGCCTGAGTTTGGTTTTTAGTTTGTTGATATAAAGTATTTGGTTAATGACTGCATTTTAAATTTCTGATATGCTCATAGATTTTTTTCTAAATTGACATGAGGTTTTACCCAGATAAAATACTGAGCATGCACATGTTCCCAAGTAAATGATCCATTCACTGCAACAAGTGATCAAACTCCTAGCATGAAAAATCAGATGGTTATTGGCTGAAGAAAACTTTTTGCCTTTAAAAATATATTTGCATTCAAACCAAGATCCATAGGAGGCACTAAAGTTAGTCTTCAGTCAATCTAAAAATTGACCAACCGTCTTTCCCCTTCGAAAAACAAATCTGTATTGTGGTGGAATTAACAAAGCTATTTCATTATCTTCCAATAATGCCCCCACACTTATTGATCAGATCCCTAAAGGAAAAAATATTAGATGTATAAGTAGTCAAAAAGCTGAAAGAACTGTTGAGAGACCTTATATACATAATTCAAGAATTCTTATCCATGTTTAGCTGAAGTCGCAATATCAAGCTTAAATCCACATGACAAAAATCTGTGTGTAAGCTCTTGAGAACAAATATTATAATCCTCATATTTAAAATAAATCCATTTCTATAGACTTGAGAAAAGGGGATGATATTACAAATATGTTGAGGATGATTACTAATAGGTAGCAAATATGAATGATTATGATGGGGCTTACAAGATAAAGTCATCAACCCCCCCCCCCCCATCATCATCTTTAGCAACCAAAATATCTAAAAACTGGGTGGAATTCAAACTGTATGCCACTGTGAACTCCATTCTCCATTTATTCTCATTCAAATATATGTAAATCTGTAATATCCTCTCACCAGATAAGTCAACGGTCATCTAGATAACGCTGCCACATATCCATAGAACCAGTAAAAAGATTATGGCTGTCATATATCGACATCTCCTCAAGATACCCCATAAACAAATCTGCATATATTGGGGCAAACAGAGCCCCCATGGCAGTACCTTTAGCTTGCCAGTAATGCTTTTCCTGCAAATGGAGCATGTTCTTAGTTAAGGTCATCTCTGTTAAACACAGTAAAAATGTGTTGAACCCTGGTGTGTAGATTTGATATTTTTCCAGCCAATGCTATGAAGCCTGTAAAACTGCACAGTGTGGTATTTTCATGACTTTAAAAAAGAACTTAAGGCACATTTACTTAACTCCAGAACCTGTCCCTGCGATGACCCTACATAGCTCTCCCCTCCCCCCACACTCACATCACTCTCAGTTGATCCTACTCGCACTCTTGACTCTCCCTCACTCGTATATTAACAAAGAATTTGTCCTGAAAAAAAAAATTCCATTTATTTTTTTCTTTGTTATAATCTTCACATGTAGTTGTTTACTTCCTTTCTATTGTTTGCTATTATTGTCTGTATTTCTTGTTTGCTTAATGTAATTAAATATTGTACCTTCTGGAGCTTTTCTCCTCGGGTCTCCACTGAAAAAGGGATATTTTCCCAGTTGGACTAACCCAGTTAACAAATGTCAATAAATAAAAATAAAATAAATAATGTACAATGATTTATTATCTAAGATGCATAAGTACCAATTGTGTTCAAGCTGTACATCCAGCATGACTTGCAGAAAATTGGTGGTATCTGTCCTAGATCTGACCAATTTTAAAGGAGGCTGCAAAGTTAAATAAGCTGACAAAAGTTTAGTCAATAAACCTTTGCCAGCAGTTGTAGGCCTTATGGGGAGGGGGGATTAGACTTTATGAATTTTAGGTACCACGTAAAAATAATGAGGTTGAGGATCTAGCACCTAAAGTTGTTTAGCTGTAGTCTTGGATACAATGCCTTCCTCAACAGCCAAATACAAAAACTGGTCAGTCTCCATATTGATATTATATGTAGGATTTAACACCATCTTGTGATAAAAAAACATGCATCCTATAGCTATTTATAGGCTTCTTGCTAATATATAGAAGTGTCCCAAACCACCACCTCCCCACCTTTGTCAGCAGAATTAACCACAATATCTTTGTTGGGTCACAACCCTTGCAATGACTACAGCTCTAATCTAGTCAAATTGTCAACCCTGTCTGACATAAATCTATGGGCAGAAAAATGTAAATCTTTAAGTGTTGTTGACTGAAAAGCTGCCATTACTACGATCCAGATGATCCGTATCAGATCAGTAGTCCAAATACTGTAAGAGCTATCTGGGGAAGGAGAGAGACAGACGACCGACTGGGCATTGCCTTCTTGCCTCTATGTGGGAGGAGGTAGGAGGAAGGCACGTCTCCTGTTGCATCCCTGATGGACACATGAGGCCTGATGGTGGCCATCCTTTTGCAAGGGGGCATAGATGCTTAGGGGGCTACATAACCCTTGTGAGGGAATTTCATTCCCTGCTGTATCCAGGACATACCATTCCACTGAGTGCTTGTTAAGGTATTCACAGTTGTCTGGGACATAAAGGCAGCCATCAAGAGATTTCTGTTTTTGATGGCTGTGCCACAATCATCTCTCACTTGTAGGGAAAATTAATTGGCATGGTTACACAGATGGGGCAGACGGCAGTAGCATTGTTACCTCACAGCAAGAGGTTCTCCCGTTCAATTCTCGGCTTGGCTTGGGAGTGCCTTCTGTGTGGAGTCTGCATGTCCTCCCCACAGTTGCGTAGCGTTCGAAAGACATGCGTGTGTAAATGGGCGTGCCTTCGTAGAAGGTTGGGCGTCGAGCTGGCACCTCAGCGTTTCGTAAAAAATCTACTGCCAATCATTAGCGGACCGGAGTTCCGCTGTGGCAACCCCTTACCAGGAAAAAAGCCGAAAGACAAACAACAACACAGATGGGGCAGAAAAAAATAAAGCAAAAAAATTTTGAGTTCATATTGTTCAGGGAGAACTTTGCAACTGTTATGTGGTCACTTATATCCTCCTTACTGATTTGGATTTTTCCCATGAGTTGAAATTACAGAAAACATTGCAAATTTGGCCCTTTTTGATTATTACTTTTGTTTTTGGTTTGTTTTTGGATATATTTTTATAGTTTTAGTTATTGGTTTTAGTGCATTTGTTTAATAACATGCTGATTCTTTTCTTTCAAAAGTTGATGTGTGAAGGCACCATCTCTGAAAAAAGACTGTTCAACAATGTATTACCGCACTGTATATATGATAAAGTTAATAATGGCACTGAACCTTGTACGTCTGACTTGTCAGTGCATTTTGTAGGCAGCTTATTCCTACATGTTCAGAAACTGAATGATGAGGACTTTGAGATCATGAATATTTTTAGTATAGAGATTTTTGTTTGTTGCAGTATTTTTGTTGACCGACTGTAATTGTAGCAGAAAAATCTGTTTATTACAACAGTGTTACTTTGCCATATCAAATGCGCAGAAGTGAAAATCAAATCCATGAGTTGGGATGACTGTGAAGTGTACCAGTGCATTCTTGTCAGTCCAGTGTTCACAGCTTTACATATCTTTTGTTGAAACAAATTTTTTAGCTTTGCCAAGTAGCAGCTGTGCCATTCTGCAGTGTAGTGCCACACTCCTACTTGCATTGGATACCTTAAAGATGCAAAGTGCTAGCATTGTATTCACTGATGCTGCTAAAAGCTGCTGATATTGCCAAAAGCCTGTTAGCTGTTATGCAACTTCGCAAGTTCATCTTAGAATTTTTTTTTGGGTGCAAGGCCTCATTGCATCCTCCTTATGGGGACCTGCACCTTCTATCTGCTTCCAGAGTTTATATCAAAGTTATATAACCTTAAGTAAACATGTTTTTTATAGCAAAATTAATTCACTTTTTTCCCTGAAGATAATGAAAAGTAGAGTTCTATCTCAGCTGCATTTTGATGGATTTTAAGCACAGTCTGACAGATGGTTATTGGCGGATTTACATGATAGTTATTGCCAGATTTACATGTTGCACATCATTCCAGAAAAAAATACTCACTTTGGTCTCCTGAAGAACTGATTTAAAATCTATCTGTTGTTCGTGATCACTTTTGCTATTGAATTCTTTAATGGTACACATCAACTGACAGCAATACTAGAAGTTTTCAGTGAAGCAGCTGTCTGTTAGCAAAACCTGGAAAACCATTTTCACTTACAAATACCCTTGATGTAGCAAAGTCATTGTTAATGCGTATCTGCTGATGTTATGTCTTATGTTTGTGATATCCACCATTTACATTTCTATGCACATGTGTTTATGCAGAATTATCTAGTGTGTTTAACCATAGAAACATGAACACATCCCTAATTTCCTTGTCATTAGTGCTTATTTTGCATTTTTAGGGATGCTGAATGTAGTATCTGAAGCCAAAGACCAGGAAGATTGTCAGAAGGTGAAAGCTGCCGAGTGCTGGTATGGTATTAAGTAACTCATTGAGCTTAGACTGTCAACAGATGTGCTTGTATATTTACAGTGGAAGCAATTTTCTATGTTGGCAAGGTAGAGTTTCTGAAGGGCTGAGTCCATCCTGTCTGAGCTGCTCAGTGTTTCTTTAGTGATTCAACATGAGAAGGTTACCTGCATTTCACTTTTGATGTGTGTATGTATTTATTTTTGATTATCTGGATAGTGGAATTACACAGATTATTTTGAAGGAGTCATTGCATTCCTACATAAAGTAAGCATGCATGTAATTGAGAGAATGTGTAAGGCACAGTCACTGCAGTACAAAGTATGAATAACAAAAGAATAAGCAGTCGTAAATATAGATCTTATCTTATAAGGCTCAATTGAACGGTATAGAACTGTATAAAACACTTGTTAGCACATTTGGCATGATTAAAATGTTCATTTTCACCAATTCAGGACAGTTGTGTAAAGCTAATGTAAATGTATAAAACCACATGGGAAAAATATTGACTAAAATATAGAGGGTTATAATCAGGTGTGTGATCATAAGTAGCCTGTTTTATCTTTGAAGCATGAATGTTAAGAAATTGACCTTAGGACTGGAGTGAAATGAAGCCTGAGAAGTGAATCTTGACAGCCATCCAGTGTTAGACATTATCAATTGTGCAATGTTACATTTAAAGGGCATTGTTTAAACTTATGTTTTGCATACTTTGCAGGGGAAATTGTGAGCAATAGTGCCACAACAAAAGGAGTACCAATAGGGAGTAAAGATGTAAGAAAATTTGACAGGACAAAACCTAAATGCAAAAATGTGCAGGATTGTTGCCTTTGGGAAATACCCCCTCATCTACAGTGTACAGTAAATGCATTAGTCAGGGATCCCAGCACTTGGGTCAGCAGTTCACTCACCTTTGGCCACCGTATTGCAATATTAGTTAGGAACCCCTGTCTAACACAACTGAGTTCCAATGGTATCTCATCTAAGTCAAAGGATGTTATTGTCCATTTGTACTCTGCCCTAATTAGAGTAGTTATTAACAGTGTCCTCCTTCAGCATGTATCTTGCCAGACATACAGTGAATACAAAAAGTGGACACACCCCTGTTAAAATGCCAGGTTTTTGTGATCTAGAAAAATGAGACCACAATAAATAATTTCAAAACTTTTCCCACCTTTAATGTGATCTATAACCTGTACAATTCAATTGAAAAACAAATCTGTTAGGGGAAAAAAATATAAAAAATAAACGTACAATAAGCTAGTTGCATAAGTGTGCACACCCTTAAACTAATACTTTGTTGAAGCACCGTTTTATTTAATTACAGCATTCAGTCTTCTTGGGTGCACACTTACCATCAATTAAAGAGACTGATTAACCCCAAATAAAGTTCAGCTGTCCTAGTAGGATTTTCCTAACATTTACTCAGTTGCCTGCTATAGCAAAAGCCATGGTTTGCAGAGAGCTTACAAAGCATCAAAGAGAGATCTCATTGTTGAAGGGTATCAGTCAGGAGAAGGGTACAAAACAATTTCCACAGTATTGGATATACCATGGCACACAGTGAAGACAGTCATTAAAAAGTGGAGAAAATATGGGACAACAGTGACATTGCAAAGAACTGGACGTCCCCCCAAAATTGATGAAAAGACAAACCGAAAACTGGTCAAGGAGGATGCCAAGAGACCTGCTGCAGCAATTTCTGGCAAGTACTGGTTGTGTACTACATGTGACAACAATCTCCCATATTCTCCATCTGTCCGGGCTATGGAGTAGGGTTGCAAGACGGAAGCCTTTCCTTACACAGAAAAACATCCAGGCCCTGCTAAATTTTGCAAAACAATACATGAAGTCTTCTAAAAACGTGTGGGGAAAATGTGTTGTTGTCTGATGAGACCAAGGTTGAACTTTTTGGCCACAATTCCAAAAAGTATGTTTGGATCACAAACAACACTTTGCATCACCAAAAGAACACCATCCCTATGGTGAAGCATGGGGGTGGCAGTATCATACTTTGGGGTTGCTTTTCTACAGCTGGACCTGGGGCTTTAGTCAAGGTGGAGGGAATTATGAATAATTCCAAATACCAGTCACTTTCGGCCCAAAACCTTCAGGCGTCTGCTAGAAAGCTGAAGATGAAGAGGAATTTCACCTTTCAACATGACAATGACCCCAAGCATACATCCAAGTCAACAAAAGAATGGCTTCACCAGAAGAAAATTGAAGTTTTGGGATGGCCCAGCCAAAGCCCAGACCTAAATCCAATAGAAAATCTGTGGGATGACCTGAAGAGGGCTGTGCACAAGAGATGCCCTCGCAATCTGACAGATTTGGAGTGCTTTTGCAAGGAAAAGTGGGCAAATATTGCCAAGTAAAGATGTGCCATACTGATAGACTCCTACTCAAGAAGACTGAATGTTGTAGTTAAATCAAAAGGTGCTTCAACAAGGTATTAGTTTAAGGGTGTGCACACTTATGCAACCAGCTTATTGTACGTTTTGTATTTTTTTTATATTTTTTCCCCTAACAGATTTGTTTTTCAACTGAATTGTACAGGTTATAGGTCCTATTAAAGGTGGGAAAAGTTTAGAAATGATTTATTGTGGTCTCATTTTTTTATATCACAAAAACCTGGCATTTTAACAGGGGTGTGTACACTTTTTATATCCGCTGTATGAAACAGCTATAAAGGCCCTAAAGGTTCCTGATGAAAAGATTTGCCTGAAAACCCTTACCTAACAAGACAGCTTCATAACCCTATGACATATACTCTTGTTACATACAGACTAATGTAGGGAAATTTCTGTTAGTCATTCTAAACCTTCATGGAATGAAGGGCTCCACAAACATTTAAACCAATCATCTGAACATCCACCAACAAACAAATAAAACATATTGACGGAATAGATTCATTATCCAATGTTAACATCATCTCTGGAGCAAATTGCTTCTGAATGGTAAGCAGAGTTGACATCCTTGCCTTCATCAAGATTAATCTTGACATTTGGATTGATGACCACAAATTTGTCTCCAGCTGGGCACATTTTGCCCTCCTAGAAGTGGCAGGTAATTTTTTAGGATATAATTTGGCAGGGTGGTCTTCAGACTTACTTGCCTTATAGTTCCTATAATCATATACTCCTGCGATTTTACTGATGATTTCAAGTGCAGAACTGCAGTAAAGTGGGCAGATGCCGTACCATAATCAAAAACTGGAGGGTACAGGTATATGAGAAGTGACCCTTCTTAACCAGGAAAAAGAAATACGTTAGGTTTAGAAAGTGAAGGTAATGTTAAAGTAAATAACAAATAGTTGTTCATAAAGCTGATAGTGGTATTGAATGTTATAATGGGAAAGCAGGTTGGGAACACTTTAGGGAAGTGGTTTGCAAAGGATGGTAGATGGATGGTGACTCTGCTGTTTTTTGTTGTATTCTTCAGTGTACACCAATCTCAGAATTAGTACTTAAAATTTGCTGTGCAAATTTGGGCATGAATGGGAGGAACCCCCTACAAAAGTACTTCAGTAACCTAATAACAAGTTTAATCATTTATTGTATTTGCTGGACCTTACTTTCTGTGTTTGTAAGGTTTGCAATTGACAAGTTTCTAATTTCCAGTATAAAGCCCATTGAGACACTCCTAGGGTACAGATTGCCCAGAATATAACGCGTAGTTATCAGGTTCGTGTTACTGTTACTGCAGTATGTGTAATTCATTTGCAACATGTGCTGTAGATGCCCTTTTGCAAAACTGATAAAATCAGAATTATTGACAGAATGAGATGGAGGTAACTTGCTTGCTCCTAGTTTTCCTCCTCATGTATTTCAAATTGTATCTCTTTTCAGGACATCAAATATTATGTTACATTTTTTACTGACTACATTAAACTAAGGTTCTGATTTCTTAAAGCTGTACACCATACATCTTCCTATTTAATATATTTTCTACTTGGTGTGTATTTATGCAAAGACATTGTCAATACTCGCACTTTCTATAACACTGGTTTTCATTGTTTTATGTAGAGTCAAAACACTTCACTAGAACAGTATTTAGCAGCATTTATTTAATCAAAGCACATGTCTCTCCAATCATTGAAACAATTTGACTACCTTTTCGGATTTCAAATCTGTCATATTTTCACTGTTTAGTAGAATTTATGGTTTCTTCTTTACGTGATATACTAGAAATGGGAATAGTCCCCTTCAGGTAGTCTGAGATGTCATGGATACTCTGCTGTTTCTGAAAATGCCTGTGTAGATGCCTTCTCATAATGTCTGTATGGGACACTTTTTGGCATACACTTTGGCTCGAAGCTTCTGGAATGCATTAGTTCTACTCAGTCTTTTTAGGATTTGTTTGTTTTGAACTGATGCCTTCTGATCTGACTTTATCCTATATACTGATTCTGCTATTTGTTACTGCACTAAATGTGATAGTATTATGTAGTTTATTAACTGAACTATGTATACTGCGGTGGTGGTGCTGCGGTAGCATTGTCGCCTCACAGTAAGACGTCCTGTTCGATTCTCAGCTATAGCATCTTCTGTGTGGAGACATGCATGAATGGGCGTACCTTTGTTGAAGTTTGTGCGTCAGGGCCGGCAACTCAGCACGTAAAAATCTACTGCCAATCATTAGCGGACCGGAGTTCCGCTGTGGCGACCCCTAACCGGGAAAAAGCCGAAAGATACAATAACAACATTAACTGAACTATGTATATTTGGAGCTTTTCTCTCCGGGCCTGCACTGAAAATGGGATTCATGTCGGATTTTTCCAGTAAAGAAATCCCAAATAAATACATAAATGATGTTTCCAGTTTCATCTCAGCAATTCTCCATTCTTAGCTGCACTCACTGCTTAACTGCACACTTCCTGTAACCCCATCTTTCAGTGAAGGTAGACATCTTGGTCTTTTGTCACAGCCGACTTGTCTGAACTGGTTTTCCTTCAGACTGATACACTTTGAAGGCATGATTTCAGTGTGTTAAAATTATGAAGATAGGCAGAGTACTCTGTTTTATGACCCATAAGTAACTGAGCAGACAATAAATGCAACTTTGTAAAGAAACACTTCTGCATTCCGAGAAAAATAGATGAGCACTTGCACTTCTATCACAGTCTTTTTCAGGTGTTTTTATTTTTTCCAGCTTTAAATGTCCTTCCAACTTGACGACCGGACTGTGGATTGTTGTGTAGATGTCTCCTGTTGGAGTTATCCTGCCTTTGAAAGCCTTTTGACTTCCATGCTTGTACGGGACCATTATCTGAGACAGCTATGTGAGGTATTTTATTTCTGGAAAGGATAGTTTCAAGAGCAGTATGTTCTGTCACCTCATGATCACTGAAAACTTTGAATAGTAGTCAGCACTGAATGTGTACATTGAAACAAAATTTCTATCTTTGAATTTAGACTTCCTGGTATTATGTAAGGAAGAATCTCTTCTTGGATTGTCATCATCACATGAACTGCATAGAGAACATTCTCTTTTTGCCGAGTTTCCATTGACTTCCCTGGCTAGTATAACACTTTCTGCGCTGTTTTTTTACAGTTCATAACTCCTAAATGTGGCTTATGTATTACTGTCAGAAATCATTTATTTCACTAACTTTGTGATAGTTTTATTTGTTTTAAAAACTGTATCATGCATATAGGTGATTTTTTTGGTTTGTTTAAATGGAGACTGTTGTCACATTTCTTTCTTTACAGCACACTTTTGCTGTGGCCCTTACTTTTTCCATCTCACAGCATACTCAGCTCCACATCAGTATGAGTACACTGTTGAAAGTGTTTCAGCTTCTGTTTGGTTATAAGATGCACTTTTTTTCTGGAGGTCTTGTTTTATAACTAGAATGTAATTTATTTGTGGACAGCTGATTTATCAACCAGCTTAGAAAGGTAAGTGAAACCTGTGGATATGATCTTTAAGCATTTATGTGCCTTTATTGAGTAATGAGCCAGAACCAGAGTGGCATTGTCTGTACTGCTTGTGAGAAGAGCACAGTGTGAAGCACTTCTGTAAGCACCAGTGATTCAGCCTGGACACCCATAGTTACAGGAGGAGAATGCATATGATCCTTCTTGCCACTTGGGGAATAGTGGGAGAGGAAAACGGAAACTTTGAAATTCTGATGAATCCAAATGTAAACCTCAGAATTGTGAGCGGAAAGTGAAGAAGAGGAGTTTGTGTAGTTTTAAGTCCACGATTGTGGTACCTCAGAGTATTCTTTCTAACCTGAAGTACAGTGCTGTCTGAGTTAGTGTACGTAACAAATGTATTAATATATAAACCTGTGTGTCTGTGTGTGTGTGTGTGTGTGTATATATATATATATATATATATATATATATATATATATATATGAAGTTCTCCTGTTAGATTCTCGGCTAGAGTGCCTTCTGTGTGGAGTCTGCATGTCCAATCTGCGTTCGTTTCCTTCCACATTACAAAGACATGCGCTTGGAGAGTTTCTCCCCGGGCCTCCTCTGAAAATTGGCTTTGTTCCAAGTCGGACTTTCCCAGCTAACAAATGTTAAATATATATATATATGTGTGTGTGTGTGTGTGTGTGTGTATATATATATATATATATATATATATATATATATATATATATATATATATATATATACACACACACACACACAACAAATGACCAGTACAGTCACATTTCATTTATGTTCATTTGTGGTGCTATTTATTTAACATTGTTTTTGAAATGAATTTTGATTGGAGAGGACTGTATTACATTTAAAATAGTTGCTGTATTACTAAAAATCTATTGGTAGGAAGGAACGTGGCCTTAACTCTGGTTTAAAAGACTTCAGGTTGCTGTGTTGTGTAGAATCTGAAAACATTAATTTTTTTATTGTTGCTTTTATTGTTTTATTCATGCACATGTATGTTTCTAATAAGTTTATATATATAGCTGTGGTATCTGTACTGGTCATTTTCTGGATATTTGTTTATCTTCTACAGTACAGTTCAAGTGCCATAACTTTTTTTTTTGACTTTTACTTGGCTTATACTTCTGTGGAAAGCTAGGCACTACATGGCTGAAGGAGTAGAGAAAGCGGTTGTAGAATCGGACCGTCATCCAGTGCAGAGGACAGATCAAACTCACAGTACTCCTGTGAGGAATCTTATCAGGACTGGAACCATTCCATTGCTAAGTTTGAGTTTTGAAATGGCAGAATCTACCATATGTGAGACACCTGATGTTATGGAGGGGTTTATGAAAAGGTACAGAGACTTTGAAAATTCACTTTACAAGCTAAAGAGACTTCAGTGGTAGCATCTTCATTTTGAAGCCTGCCTGCATCATAATTTGGTAACGAGAGGTCTGAGGGTTTTAGTCCTGCTGAGGTTTAGTAATCTCTATCCAAAATTGTTACAGAAGTGGCAGCAGCTTAACCTGGAAACTAGTTTGTTATTTGACGCTGATGTTTGAGTTTTTTGAGCCTATTGAGGAAGAACTAGTACACCAAGTAGAGAAACGGCAGATCGAACTTGAAAGTAAATACATGGAGAATATGTATGTAGAGAAGCTCAATGAACTCTACATGAATATCTCCACCTATGATAATAAGCTTCAGATAATTAAAAGAAAACTACTTAGAGACTACAATGATTTTAAGAATGGTTGCATATTCTCCTGGCCTAGAGAAAAGATACTGCTAATATGAGTAACAGACTTGATACTGAGCAGTGTATATCTAATGAAGTAGACAAAAATGAACATAGTAAATGAAGTTGACAGTGAGTGAAACAATGAAAAATCCATCCAAGCCCAGCCTTAATTTGGGTGTCAGACGGAATGATGGCTCGGTACCATCGTGAGTTTTCCCAACATTACCTATACTGTTTAAACAACCAGTACCGGACAAAATAAATCATTTGGCCAGCAGAGGAAGAAATGGAAAATGTCACAAGAAAGATAAAGTCCACTTTATGTATTGGAAGTGAAGATCAATTGGTCGTGAATTTAAGTTCCACAGAAATGACAGACACACAACTAAATCTGTTAAAAGGCTGAACTTTTATAATTGTAGTACCTTCAAAACTTAGTGATGTCATCATTGACTTAAGACTATTTTGTAGAACTATAATGTTGAAAATGATGTTTGGTAACAATGAAAATGCTACTCCTTCAACTTTTAAGAAACTGCCTGAATTTGTACCACGGAACAATCGCACAGTAGATACCTTTTTAAGAGTGTGCGAGATGGAGATAGTGAAGAAGTTGAATAAATCCCACCATCGATTTGTTAATTTAAGCCAAGGAGAGAGACAAGCATTGGTACAATTGTAGACAAGTGAAAACATGGTGATTTGTCCAGCTGAAGAAGGGGGCAATAGTGGTGGTTAAGCCACAGTATGAAGGAAAGATGCTATCCATGTTAGCGGATGAGTCCACATGTAAAAAAGTGAATACTTTGCAGGTTAACATGATGATAAACTCTGTAAGAACTGATCTGATATTGTTAATCCTCGTTCACTCCTTACGCATGGGTATCGGTTCCGAGCTCGGAACCGAGGTGGCCATTTTCCAAGCTCGCATCAGCCTCAAACCTCTCGAACTAAACTCTTGCCCACAATCCCCCTCTCCCTGTTACCTCAAATTTCATTTGCCGCATTGCCATTCGGTCGTGTCAAGCTACTTCTCTTGAGCTAAGTACAGTCATTTGTTGTTTAATAGTTTTACAGATTACTTTTCTGTCAGAAAAGTTCATATTTTATTGTCTCTTACCCTATCGCATCTAGCGTATATATTTTCTTCAGGTTTTTCTGCTTCTTTCTTTACCACTTTTACCGTGAGTTAGTCTATCTTTACCATCGTTGGTAATCCTTTTCCTTTTTCTCTCATACCTTCGGGTACTCTCTTGTACCATTGCCGGTACCTTTTCTGTTAATTAATTTGCTGTCAATGTAGATAAGAAAGGTAGTCTGGGGTTTAAGTGTTCTGATTGTGGACACAAACTGCCTACTTCTGATGCACACTCTGTGTGTGTTTACTGTTTGGGAACTTCCCATTTGTCTGTTGACCCACTCTGTACTATTTGTGAGAACTTTTCTAATAGAACCTTGTTGGAAAGGAAAAACAAGCTGTTACTGGAGGGACTCCTAAAATCTCCCTTTTCAGAGGCTATTTCTGGGTTGGAGGCCTAAACCCCTTCTAGAGCCCATAAGAAAATCTTGGATGTTCCTACTAAGGCTGAATCTTTGCCTTCATCCCCGGCTGGGGACTCCCGCCAATGAAAACCTAAAAAGGCTAAAGTTTCAGCTCCGGTGCTCACTCAGTCAGCCCCTGTGCTTTCGGTGCCTAGACCCTTGGCACTGAGGCCTTCGGTTCCATTAGTGATTTTGGCTCCGTCTTCCCCTGCAGCCTTCTATATATCGGCACCAAGGGGCTCCTCGGTTCAGACTATTACCACTGTATTGGCACCGACTATCCAGTCCGGCGCACTTTGTCCACGTCGGCTCCGAGATCTTCCTCGGAACAGACGCCCTTATTGTTGACTCCAGTTTTGTCGGTTCCAGCTTCGGCGCCGACAACCATTTCAGCACCGATCCCTGTGTCGGTGCAGACCATGACCTTGGCACCGATGACTTCTTCGGTACAGACAACAATCTAGTCTCTCTCGGCACTGTTGTCCTCGGTGCTGACAGATGTGATGGGGCACCGAGTCTGCCTCTTCTGTGGACAGGCCTGTTTCTCCCTCAGTCTCTGTGAGGTCCACTAGAAGCCTTTCCGAACATGATGTGTTGCATCTTGTGGACCAGGTACTCTTGGCCAGAGGTATCCCACCCCTCAGGAACTATCCTTCCTTGGGAGGTGATCACCCATCACCAAAGACCACTTCTTATTCTCCTCCTTCATTGCCTTTGAAGTCCATGGATATAGCACAGTCTTCCCCTTCTGCGGTCCCCTTTATGGATCTCACTAAGGAACCGCAGTTGCCTTCGTGACAGGAAAGTTTTGCTAAGATCCAGGATGTCAGTTGTGACACGCATAGTTTGCTGCTCCACAGCCATCCAGGGACTCTGGGTCGGTAGGCTGAGTCACTTGGGGGAGGGGTGTGACCCCTGTCCTAGACATGCACCCCTCTTCGGGTGGACCAGCCTTCCAACTGATGGAGAAGGCTTTCACTGCTGCTGGCGATACCAGACTGTCTATACCTCCGCCCTACTCTGGTACACTGGTTTCACAAGTCGCACCTAGCAGATACCGGGTGCAGGGGCCGCAGGACATATTCCCTCAGAATCCCCTTTTCCGCTGTCTTCTCCAGCTTCTCCCGCTGAGGAGGTCCACCGGAAAAGTTCATGTAAGAGGAAGCACATGGACTCCACAGAGGAGTCCCTCACGAAAGACACAGATTTCGATGAGGGGGAAGGATCCCCTTGGTCACCCTCTGAGGTATCCTTTGGTGATATCCTCGAAATCCTGAAACAGAGAGGTGACTGGCAGCCCTCTAATCCGATCTTGGAGGAATCTGTGTTCCTGCAGGCCTTTCGTGCCTGGCCCCCTACCTCCTGGGTTACTCCACCTGCCAATGAACTTGTCCGGCTCATCGTGCAGTGTGCTTGGAAGGCTCCTGATACCATCGAAGCTATTCCCCGGAGGCCAGATAAGATCTTGTCCCCTCCTGCTTCAGATCCCCATTGGTCCAAAGGTCTTCCTGTTGATGCTTTGGTGGTGGCGGCTGCAACAAAAAAGGATCTGGCAGAAGAAGAAAGCCAGACTGTCCATCTGCCTATCAAAGAGTCCTGGGCCCTGGACAGGATAGGGAAGTGCACCTTTGCTTCAGTGACCTTTGCTATCAGGTCTCTGAATTATAGGGCACATTTTACCAGGCATCAAAGGGATTTGGTTTCTGAGCTCTCTGAAACCTTGGCTGGTGCTGTGTCTGATGAGGTCCGTGACAAAGTGGTCTCTCAGCTGGCCACCATTGAATCTATATCTAACTCCTCTATGCAACGGATATCTCACGCATCAGAAGGAGCAGCTAGAGCAGCGGGTTCAGCTGCGGTCTTGAGACAACACGCCTGATTGCGCATGTGCAACTTCGTGGAACCCTTTAAGTCTTCCTTTCTTAATGCCCCCATTGAGGCCTCCTCATTGTTTGGGCCCAAAGTCAAAAGTACACTGGCCAGATGTGAACAGGACGGTAAGACCCTTTCTGCCGTAGGGTGTCCGTTATTCTTCCCCTCAACGTGCTTTCTCCTGAAACCAAAAAGGGGTCCTTTCCGTGACACACAGGCCAAGTTGTCCCCCAGAGGCAGAGGGGGAAACTCACAGGGAAGACGCTCTTTTTGGGGCAGAGGGGGTCCGCATAACCAGGGTTCCAGGGATTCTTTCCCTGGTCAATCCTACCAGCTCTCCTGAAGAGCGGCCCAACTCCTTTCCTCTGGAGGTGGTTGGAGGACATTTCTCCTTGTACCCTTTTGCCTGGCTAACCATCACTACCGATTCTTGGGTACAAAGGATTATAATCAGAGGTTATCATATCCCCTTTGATCTTTGTCCCGTCCCTACAGAAAAATCTTCCCGACGTTCCACCTAGTCAAAGGGAAGAAGCAGCATTAGAGATAGTAAAGCTGCTAAGAAAGAGAGTCATCCAAATAGTCCCTCCAGACCAGACAGGATCCGGATTCTACTCAAGACTATCTTTGGTGCCAAAGAAAACTGGGGACTGGAGACCAATTTTGGATCTCAGTGTATTGAACAAGTTTATGAGAGTACAAAAATTCCGGATGGTCACAATACAGTCTATCCTCCTGCTTTTGGAAAAAGACAATTGGATGTGCTCTATAGATCTTCAAGATGCGTACTACCACATAAAGGTGGAAAGACCATTGAGAAGATTTCTGCGCTTCCGTGCGGAAGCCAGTCACTACCAGTTCAGAGTACTCCCTTCGTACTCTCAACAGCCCCCAGAGTGTTCACAAAGTGCATGGCAGTTGTCAGAGCTCACCTGCGACTTCAAAGATTCCAGGTGTTTCCATACCTAGACGATTGGCTCATTTCCGCCCCCACCAGACATCTACTGGAAAAAGCCCTGGCGTACTCTCTCCTCGCTGCTCAGAGGCTAGGCATAACCATAAACTGGCAAAAATCCAATCTCACCCCATCTCAGCTGATAAAATTCATAGGGGTTATCTTGGACACACAAAGCTGTAGAGCTTGTATTCCAGAGCACAGAATTCTAAGGATAAAACCACAACTAATTCCAATCCTTTCAAGGGAAAAATCCACAGCTCACTCGGTTCTACAGCTGTTGTGTTCCGTGGCAGCCTCCATCACCATTGTTCCCCTGGCCAGGTTTCACATGAGGCTTCTACAATGGCTACTGCTCACCCAATGGTATCCTTTTCAGCATCCTCTTTCAGCCATGATTCGAGTAACTCTCAGGTGCAAACATGATTTAAATTGGTGGAGGAGACACAATCTCTCACAATGGTCTCGCCCCTTCACCCCTCAGCAACCCAAGGCCACAGTGACCACGGACGCCTCCCTGATTGGGGGGGGGGGGCTGTGTCAGGGACAGACAGTCCAAGGCACTTGGTCTGAACTGGAGGCCCATCTGCATATAAATGTTCCAGAGCTGAGGGCAGTGCTTCTGGCGTTGCAAGCATTCCATCCCCTGGCATTCCATCCCCTGCTGCCGTCTGGAACAATTGTGATTCAGTCAGACAACATGGCGGTGGTCTGGTACATCAACAAGCAAGGTAGAACCAAATCTTACCCCCTTTTTCGAAAGGCCATGAGGATATGGCAGTGGGCGATGGTTACCAACCGTTTTCTTCTAGCAATGCACATTCCCGGAAGTTCCAACATGATAGCAGACAGACTCAGCAGGTGCATTCTTCAACCTCACGAGTGGTCCCTGAATCCCTTGATAGCGGCGGAGATCTTCCACCACTGGGGCTGTCCTTGCTGCAACCTCTTTGCATCCCCGACCAACTACAAATGCAGCAACTACTTCGCCCTGATTGCCCCTCCGGGACAGTCACCCAGGGACGCTATAGTCCACGATTGGCCCTCGGGTCTTCTTTATACATTTCCACTCTTTCCCCTCATTCCCCAGTTTCTGAAGAAAGCCCGTTGGTTGAAGAGCAAGGTGATCCTCATAGCACCATATTGGCCTCGACAGATTTGGTTCCCCTTCCTTTGGCCTCACATACTAGATTGAACATGGATTCTCCATCCAATCCCGGAGTTGATTTTACACCCACAGAACCTGATTCATCCCAACTTGTACAGCCTGAAGCTCACGGCTTGGCTACTCCAATTCCCTTGATTGCCAGGCAGAATGATCTTTCTTTACCAGTACGTGATATTCTCATTGCTTCTCATAAGTCTTCCACTAGAATTACTTATCTGAGCAAGTGGAAAAGATTTACCTGTTGGCTGAAAGATAAACAAGTAGACCCCTTTTCAGCACCAGTGTCGATAATACTAGACTATCTGGCCGACCTGTTTCAATCGGGTCTATCGACCTCTACCATTAGAGTTCATTTGGCTGCAATGTCTAATTTTCATGAGGGTGTCCAAGATTCCTCTCTTATGTCCCATAAATTGTGCAAGACCTTCATAAAAGGTGTGAGTCATCTGAAGCCACCTTTTAGAGAACCTATTCAACCATGGAATTTATCATTAGTTCTACAAGCTCTGACAATGTCACCTTTTGAACCAGCCTCTTCTTGCGACCTCAAGTATTTGTCATGGAAAACCTTGTTTTTGGTCGCTATTACTTCTGCCAGACGTATTTCTGAACTTCAAGCTTTATGTATCAAGAGTCCATACTTGATTTTTCATAGAGATAGTGTCTCTGAGAACTAAACCATCATTTCTGCCCAAAGTGATCTCTGAAATGTCCATTAATCAAACCATTGAATTGCCAGTTTTCTTTCCCAATCAGTCAAACAGAGGAGAGTATTGCCTACATACCCCAGATATACACAGGCAAATTCATTTTTACTTAAACAGGACTAAACCCTTTCATAAATCTGACCAGTTATATTTGGCCTTTTCTGGACCTAGATTAGGATCTGCTGTTGCTAAGGTCACATTAGCTAGATGGTTGAAGGACTGTGTGACCTTTATTTATACACAACGTAATATCTCATTGCCTACTACCATGAAAGCTCATTCAACAAGGTCGGTGGCAACTTCTGCTGCCTTCCATGCCAGAGCTTCTTTAAATGACATCTGTGTAGCTGCAACTTGGGCTATGCCTCATACCTTCATCAATCATTACAAATTGGATTTGGCCTCCAGGGGAAGAGCATCTTTCGGTTCTATGGTGCTCAGGAATGTCCTTCCATGAGAGCCTCCCAGGAATAGAGGTAGCTGGGGACTCTGTCCCATGCGTAAGGAGTGAACGAGGATTAACAATATCAGATAAAGAAGTTATGTCTTACCATAACGTTCCATCTGTATTGTTGATCCTTGTTCAGTCATTACGACCCTCCCTCCTTCCCCCTCCTGTGGTTTCTAGTGGATCTCGCCATCTGGTTCTCTTAGGTTATTTGACCAGAGGTAGCCTCTACCTTCTTTGACTTTGAAACTCATTCTGAGGTAACAGGGAGGGGGGATTGTGGGTAAGAGTTTAGCTCGAGAGTTTGAAGCTGTCGCGAGCTTGGAAAATGGCCGGCTTGGTTCCGAGCCATGTGTAATGACTGAACGAGGATCAACAATACAGATGGAACGTTATGGTAAGACATAACTTCTTTTTCTTCTTGAACTTGTGGCTCTAAGAAAAATTGATCAAGAGCTATATGATTTTTTGAATGTGACAGCTCCCAGAATCCTTGTAATAAAAGGCCTGCCTAAGATGCACAAGGATATGATTTCTCCCCTGTTATGTCCCATAGGTTAGAGTTTTTCTACAAGAGCATAGTGAATTAAGCAGTGAACGGATCAACTTCTTGTGTGTGTTACTGGAAATGGTATTAGAGAACAATGTCTTCTGCTATGGAAAGCAGATGTACTGGCAGAAATGGAGAGTAGCAATGGAGACTCCATGTGCCAACAGCTATGCTAATTGGGAGGCCTGTGCAGCCCTCCATAACAATTCCTGTAGCTCATATGTGCATTACTACAAGATATTTGTGGATGACGTTTATTTCTTGTGAGAGGGTATGGTGGAGCAACTGTCAGATTATGTTAAATACCTGGAAGGAACCACTGATTTCTCGAGATTCACAATGCATTCATCTTTTAATAGGGTAGATTTTCTAGATGTGACCATTGAGATGGATAAAAAAGGAGAGATCAATACGATTTTATATCAAAAGGAATGCAGAAAGAATAATGTACTGCATCACTCAAGTATGCACTCTGGCATATTTATAGTAATCTTATCAAAGGACAAATCTTACGCAACTCCAGAAAGTGTACGGGAGAGAAGGATTATTAGGAGGCCAATAAAAAACTAATATGTTGATTACAGTGCAGAGATTATAATATTAAAGACATTGATAAGCAGCAACAAGCAGTGGACCAACTTAGAACTATGCTAGACAGGCCTTATTATTCCTGTAGTGCAGAGGAACAATCAACCTGACCTGGACGTGAAGATGTCAGTAACAACACTAGAGTTATTCTCACGTATTCGAGTGACATAACCTATATAAATGATGTAGTCTGAAGCAACTGGAAGATTCTCACCAGTGATGAAGCTACAAGAAAAATAGTAGGTGACAGACCACACTTTTCCTATTGGAATGGGAAGCACTTGAAGCAGCTATTATGTGACAAGCACAACCAGAATATATCTACACAGAGCAAGAAGGGCACATATCCTTGTAGAATGTGTACCATCTGTAAATATATCTGTAAAGAGCAGACATTTAAACATCCGATAAGCTGCAAGAGGTATACTCTATATGACTATGCAGACTATAGAACGAAGAATGTGATCTATATAGCCTGCTGTAAAGTCTGTGACACATTTTATGCAGGTAAAACCAACAGTCAGTTTAAGGAGCGGATTTTGAAACGTGTCCGCAACATCAAATTGAATGATTTGAAAAATCTCTTGGTGAGACATGTAAATGAGAACAAGAGACACTCATTCCACTTCATAGTTATAAACGTCAATGAGAGAGGAGGTGACTTTGTCAGTCTGACTGAAATAGCTGAAATGAGGTGGACAGGTGAACTACAGGCTGACAAGCCACCTGGTATTAACACCAATATACCTTTGAGACTAGATTTGAAGAAGAGACGCATTAGATAGTAAATAATATGAGTCCACACCTATGGAGTAATAGATCTACACTCTGCAGGCAGTGTACTGCTAATTAACTATGTACTTGACTAATAATGTGCCTGCATCCACCTTTTTCATTATTTTTTCTCTAAACATGACCTGTGTATTGTTGCATAGGACATCGCACATTAATATGTGTAGTGTTGATGGGTGGCCATATATGGCCAATAAGTATCATTAAGAGCATTTTTGTAAAGTTTTTGTTTTAAACAATTATACAGTTCTATGTGTTAGTTATTTTGACAGATGATAGGAGATCAGGTTTCCATTTTGCAATGGTTAATTAGGAGCAGGTAATGGATGATAGTTCATTTAATCAATAACAAGCAAGTACACCTCTACATGACCAATCCTGAAACCGTTTGTTACATGTCTCCCTATAGGAGAACAGTTATTGATATGTATGAATATACCGAATGAGAGGTACTAGTGGGTGAGCTTTTTATCCATATACTATAGGGGATGATGATTATGTTTTGTGATGGTTTGTTGGGAGCAGGAAATGGTTGGTAGTTCATTTGCCCAATAGTAAGCAAGTGTATCTCTATATGACCAATCCTGAAGTTGTATACAAGATGCATCTCCATAGGTGAACACTTAATGATATGTGCAAATTTACTGAATGAGTAGCGATTGTGGGTGAGCTTTGTTTCCATATACCATTATAGGATTTGCACACTTATGGAAACACATTTCTTGTGCTTTGCTCTGGCATTTTATTAGATCTTGAGATTATTTGCAGTTTGTGGTTGATTTGTGATGTCGATGGCTTTTTTTATGTTTGGTGTGGATTGTCAACACAGAGAGCATGAGTTTTTGGGCGAGAGTAATTGGCCACAGTGTGAGGTGGTGATTTGTGGTCAGTCACTAAAGATGTGAAGCGTTATATGGACCATCTGGAAGTGGAGTGGGCGTGTTTATCTGCTTGAGATGTGGTTTCATCAGTGAGCTATTCGCCCAATTCTGGTTCCATGGTGAGCCCAGATTGGGACATAATACATTGC